>NW_026920515.1:0-17631 GCF_032062105.1 Saccostrea cuccullata | reverse complement strand
TTCTACCCCATGGCTTGGCCCTTGCTGACTGGTCAGTTTTCTAGTTTAATTTTTAATTCGACCTAAAGATTTTAATAGATATGTACTGTATAAATAAATTTTGTTTTGGTTTTAGGAGACTACAGAGTCCGTAACCTTTAGGATGTTGGATAATGTGGTTGCCTTGGAGATAGATTCAGACCCGCCTGACCCAGCAGATACGACCTTACATGCAGGAGCATCACCTGAAGAGAACAGTCTTCACTAAATATGTCAAGGTCAAGAATACAGAAAGAGAGGACACTGCACTTAAATATGTCAAAGTCAGATATAAGAAAGAGGACGCAGTCTTCACTAAGTATGTCAAGGTCAGATATAGGAAGAGTACACAGTCGTATAGCATTGAAACAAAGTAATTATGTAACATGTATAACATTACAAGTGTCTATAAATGTACTAAAATATATCCTACGTTATATATTTTTAATTGAATTGATTTATCTGTAATGTTTTATTTTTTCATAATGTTTAGAGGTTATCCTATGTATCCTTGTTACATATAACCATGTTTGGAAATGTCATAATTTTGATAACAATTTCAGGACCTGTTGGAAAGGAGTATGGGACTGACCTCATTCTATGGAGAAGCTCCTGGGAAGCCAAAGTGATAACAGTCATTGGTTGTATCAAAGATCCCCAGGGTAGGCACAAGAAATACTAAGTGATAGCAGTCATTGGTTGTATCAAAGATCCCAGGGTATGGACAAGAAAGGCCATACAGAACTCTAGTCTTATATCCAGGCTTTATACAGTGGTACTATTGCTTCAGTGACTACATTTTATTTCTTTGTTACAGTCCAAGTGTGAAGCCATTCTGGAGATGATGAAGATGGCCCATATCTCTGTCAGCTCAGATAGAGAAACTGATACAGGAGGGCATGGAACTAGAACACCCCAAGTCAGTATATACTGTGTATCAACTTTACCTAACAGATGCTTTCTTTTGCTATGTTGTCATTAAAATGAGTTCCATGACTTTTGTCATGATTCTTATTTGTATCTTTTTATGAAACTTGATGAAATTAGACTTGCACCAGGGACAGTAGTTTACTTAAGGCCCTCAAGACTTTTCATGAACACCTAAATTGACAACCCTTTTTAATATTTATGCAATTACTTTTAATAAACAAAAAGTGAAGATTTGACAATTTTTTTAATCTTTAATATGTTGATACAATATACAAATAACTGGGGGAAAATGGTTCAAATAAAGCATTACTAAGACAACATTTTTATTGAACAGAGTGACAGAGATACAGGAGCAATACAAGATGGTGACTGTCAGAAAACTGGTTCTCAGTATGGAGTAAATCGGGTACCAGACAAACAGTCCAATGAGGTGTGTTACTTTTATCTAATCACATACAAACAGTACACACAAGCATAGACAAAATCTCAGACAAAGCATGTTTTTTTTTTTTTCAAAGAAAGTGACTCTCATCAGCCACGTACCTCAAATCACTTGACTCGACACTAATCTAGTGTTTCGGCGGTGTGATATATACGAGGTTTAAGATTTTGATAGTATATTAATTAGCTGCAAATCCGCCATCATCAGGAGCCTATTTGCACATCTGTTATACAGATTATTAAATTAGTAAGGAGAGGAGCATATTACTCAGATTTTTAATGTGTTTAATGACACAATAGGTTTTTCTTGGAGGATTGTATTGCAATCCTTATATTTTTTTGAATATGCTGGTATTTTAATAATTTTATACATCGATTTTATTAGCGAATATCGCATACAGAATGGGGTTCCTGGCTTAGAACCCATCGCATATTCAATTATTTGTTTGTATATATTTGCAAATTCAAATATATTAAATCTGAGTAAATAAATTTGGTCTGTTGCGGGCTCGGCTTAAACTGAGAATTTCCCTAAAAGCCGTATCAACAGCAGCCATAAGCTTCTCCAATTGCACATTTGTGTAAAGTGATGTTACATCACAGCTGACCAGCAAGCATTCTCGTTGTGTGGTCGCAGAAGTTGATTCTTCAATGTGAAGTCTGAGATATCCATAAAATGTGTGCTTATATTATGCATGCACAATAAATGATTAAAATTATAATCAATAAAAATGACTTCATTTAAGTAAGTGCCTTTTTGAAATGTAAGAGGCCTTCTTGAGAAATAAAGGTAATTTGCAGCATCAATTACTTTTTGTATATTTTATGGAGTAGATTTAATCTCTCCGTCCTCGTGTTATCTGCTAATTGCAGAAAGCTATAAGTAATATAGTCAAGGACACCCTTTGCTTTCATTTCAGCCATGTGTTCATCAAGATGTTTTGATTTGGGATACTAAATTCAGCAGTTATATTTTGAATTTAAGTGCCGTTCATACGACTCTTTACTGTGTTTCATTCAGTGACATCATTTAGTCAGCTTTTATGAGATGAAATTTTTGTTTTTATTAAGTTCCATCAATGCTTTTTATAAAGCAAATCTGAGATTTCAAATTTCTCTCCGACTTCCAGTGATGACAACTCATAAGTTTTGTATTGTCAAGGTACGTAATATATGGAGTCATTATAAATCTGGTTCAAATTCAACTGCTTTTAAAGCGAGAAAGAGGCATCGCAATGTTCTCATTAGGATCAAGAGACAAGTATCTATTTTCAACTTTTCAGCAAACTCATTGATAAACGAATGAGTATATTTCTTGCATGTTGTGACTTTGGAGAGGGCCCTCTCGTCAAAAATTATTTTTCAGTATCAGACAATATGTCCGATGTGAAAATTAGATACAAGCTCACGAGCTAAGAGAACTATTGTTCTATGCTCTCTTTGTTAATTGGCTTTGTGATTCTTAAGCCTTGCGCGATTTGCGCTTTAGCATATAGCGTTCCGATCGGAACTGCGTATCATTCTGTTGTGAATGTACTTGTAGTTTTAGAACCAGCGCACGTGGAAAATCACATGATTCAAATCTCCATTCGTACTTGACAAATCAGAGTGATTGGAACTTAATTAGCGAGTGATAAAATACAAGCATAGATACCTGTTTCATTACTCCAAATCAAAATATAATCCGAAAACACATTTTTGTTAATATAAAATGATTAATACAGTCACCCAGTCACAATTCCGTATACGTTTTGGGTTTGCTGCATTCTTATACGACGGAAATTCCGTCCTCTTGATGCGTGGGTGAACCAGCTGGTGCAAGGTTTTAATCATCCTTAGATCAGTTTGTCTTAATTTAAAATGCCAAATGTGCATTTTTCCTCTTGCGGACCAGTTTTAATTTATACATAGTATAAATCCTGAATTAATAGTATGACAACACCGAAACAAGAGAATAAGTGAGATCAAATGACAGAAAGTACGGATCGCAGACAAAGTCGGCGATTCTCGGGAATGAGCCATTGGGACATTGTCCCTCATATCAGTTTCAAAGAAAGTGACTCTCATCAGCCACGTACCTCAAATCACTTGACTCGACACTAATCTCGTGTTTCGGCGGTGTGATATATATGGGGTTTAAGATTTTGATAGTTTATTAATTAGCTGCAAATCCGCCATCATCAGGAGCCTATTTGCACACCTGTTATACAGATCATCAAATTATTTAGGAGAAGAGCATGTTACTCAGATTTTTATTGTGTTTAATGACACAATAGGTTTTTCTTGGAGGATTGTACTGCAATCCTTATATTCTTTTGTTGAATATGCTGGTATTTTAATAATTTTATACATCGTTTTTATTAGCGAATATTGCATACAGAATGGGGTATTGACTTAGAACCCATCGCATATTCAATTATTTGTTTGTATATATTTGAAAATTCAAATATATTGTCTCTGAGTAAATAAATTTGGTCTGTTGTGGGCTCGGCTTAGAAGCTTAGAATTTCCCTAAAAGCCGTTTCAAAAGCAGCCATATTTTAAGCTTCTCCAATTGCACATTTGTGTAAAGTGATGTTACATCACAGCTGACCAGCAAGTTCTCGTTGTGTGGTCGCAAAGGGTGTTCTTCAATGTGAAGTCTGAGATATCCATAAAATGTGTGCTTATATTATGCATGCACAATAAATGATTAAAATTATAATCAATATAAATGACTACATTTAAGTAAGTGCCTTTTTGAAATGTAATAGGCCTTCTTGAGAAATAAAGATAATTTGCAGCATCAATTACTTTTTGTATATTTTATGGAGTAGATAATAATTCTAAGAAGGCCTATTACATTTCAAAAAGGCACTTACTTAAATGTAGTCATTTATATTGATTATTATTTTAATCATTTATTGTGCATGCATAATATAAGCACACATTTTATGGATATCTCAGACTTTACATTGAAGAATGAACTTCTGCGACCACACAACGAGAACTTGCTGGTCAGCTGTGATGTAACATCACTTTACACAAATGTGCAATTGGAGAAGCTTATGGCTGCTGTTGATACGGCTTTTAGGGAAATTCTCAGTCTAAGCCGAGCCCACAACAGACCAAATTTATTTACTCAGATTTAATATATTTGAATTTTCAAATATATACAAACAAATAATTGAATATGCGATGGGTTCTAAGTCAGGTACCCCATTCTGTATGCAATATTCGCTAATAAAAACGATGTATAAAATTATTAAAATACCAGCATATTCAACAAAAAGAATATAAGGATTGCAGTACAATCCTCCAAGAAAAACCTATTGTGTCATTAAACACATTAAAAATCTGAGTAATATGCTCCTCTCCTAACTAATTTAATAATCTGTATAACAGATGTGCAAATAGGCTCCTGATGATGGCGGATTTGCAGCTAATTAATATACTATCAAAATCTTAAACCTCGTATATATCACACTGCCGAAACACTAGATTAGTGTCGAGTCAAGTGATTTGAGGTACGTGGCTGATGAGAGTCACTTTCTTTGAAATTGGATCTAAGTGAAAACGGGGTTCGTGGCTTGATGGGAGTCACTTTTTTATAACATGTTACGTCTGGACAATGTCCGAATGACTCGAACTGCTCGTGAATCGCCGACTTTGCCTGCGATCCGAACTTCCTTTCATTTGATCTAATCTAATTGATTTGTTTCGGCAAGAATACAGAATTCACACCCTTTTGCCGTTCTGACCACCCAAAAGTTGGTCATTATCACACTGATTTCAGTATGAACAGATTGTCACTCTCTAAAAAACAACACATCAAAATGGATGTGTGTGTGATAATATTGATATACCAAGTAATCAAGAACTATTTGCAAATATGCAAAATGAGCTTGAAGAAGACCAGTTCGACTATGGATTGAATCTCACAGATCTTGATTCAACCGATGTCAAATCGGACAAATTTACTGATAGTGATACTGTGTCCATTGCTTGTGATAATTTCAGTGAAAAACTGAAAACACGACACCAGCTGGCCTGTGCCCGAGAGGGAATTTATTTTGCCATGAAAAATAACACATTACCACCTTTCATGAAGTGGAATGTTACCTGTCATCCTAATCTTGGAGATAAGGACATTGATAATTTGTTCCAATCTCTGTGAAAGGAAAAATCTGATTCTCTGAAAAGGAATTCATGCAAGATTCCATCAAATTCATGGAGGAAAAAATTGCAATGACAAATGATGAATTAAGAGAAATCAGACAGGAGGCATTCAGAAAAATAGGAACAACCACTTCCTCCTCGGGTTTAGCCCGAAAAAGGACTCAACACTCGGATGAATGCGAGTAAGGGAAAAGTTCAACAGAGCTGTTACAATTCTGTACCTCGATCAGGACCAAACAAAGACAGGGGGCTGATGTAAAACACAAACCCAGTACCGGTTCCTCAAATAAAGGAGGCAAAGGCAGAGGACATAAAGGCCGAAAATTTTCGCCTACTAAGTGACTATAGTGTCTACTCACATTTTATTAAACTTTGAGTGTATCACTCATGCGAGACTGAACTGTTGATCCTAAAGTGACTCTATTGTCCACTTTGAATTTGAGTGTATCACTCTTAACGCAAACGAACTAATCCCAATGGGAATAATTCATTTCTTCAAAGTGTCATTCACTTATGATAATATTTTGTGACAAATTATGTTCTGTGGATTATCATTGAATAAAATATTCATTTCCTTTGGATTTTTACAATATTATCTATATGCCTTTTGGTTATGCAATTGTGTCTCCAACTTTCATATTGCTTAATTCAACTTAAATACATCTGGATTATTCTATTGATGCAAAAAAGATTTGAACGCATGCGCTGTCGTTGGTTTTACCACGTGCGAAGGTATGCTCACATTTCCAAATACACAGCTTATAGAATGGCACGTCGTTTCGATCGAAAAATAAAAAGAAGAAAACGATTCATCAGGGCAATAAATCACAAAGCCCGCAGAAATAGAAAGTTTTCCTCAAATGATCTTAATGCAAGAGAACATGTATTCAATCTGACTAAAAGCAAGTTAACAGATAATGAATACTTATTGTTAGCAAAAGGGATGAAATTCATCCCTACACCTTCGACCAAAGTCGCTAAAAACGACTTACTGAAAGATTTTGATGAACTCGCACGTAAAATGAGATGTAAGTTCAATTTCAAGACTAATGACGATGAAATTCATCCTTTCTATACTAAGAGTGGATATGAACCACCAAAGATTATAGGTGCACTTGAAACCTATATCGATAAAACTAAACTTGAACTTTCCTCAATTCAAATAAAAAAATGCTCACATAATTTATCTCAACTTGAGAGAAGAGCGCTCAACCAATTACGAAATCGCAACGATATTGTAATTAAAAAGGCTGACAAATACAACATATGTGTTGTTATGAACAAACACGATTATATAAAGGAAGGCGATCGCCAACTGAACACTAAATATTACAAAATAATTGACAATTTTGATTTGTCATTACTCCAAAGGAATATTGAAAATAAAATCAATGAACTTAAAGCAAATGGGTATGTGGATAAAGTTACATATAGATTTTTAATGGACTTTACGCATCCACGAATAGGTAGATTATACTTACTACCTAAACTTCACAAATTAGATCAGACGATGTTTGATCTAATCAAGGAACAAGGCCACTGCAATCATGAAATCATTTGCCCAGCACGACCTATTATCTCGCAATGCGGGTCGGTAACGGAACGAATCAGCCAATACGTTGATTACTTCCTAATACCAATAGTCAAAACACAATCCACTTACATCAGAGATAGCTCTGATTTCATTGTAAAAATAGAAAAACTTAGACCTCATGCTGAATGCATAATGGTCAGTTATGATGTTACATCCCTGTATACAAATATGCAGTTCAATGAATTACTCACAGCTGTCAGTGAAGCATACTCTAAATACAACAAAGGAGAATTCAAAATTCCTTCACCACCTACAGAAGATCTTCTGTGGTTATTACAAACAATATTAGAGAATAATGTCTTTGAATTTAATTCTAAGAAATATAAACAAATTATAGGCTGCGCAATGGGTTCAAAATGCAGTCCTGAAGTGTGCGACATCAGAATGTATGAAGTCACTTCAGAAATTCTAAACAAATTTCCATTTGAACAAAATATTGTTTATCACGGTCGATATCGAGATGATGGATTTATAATCTATCAAGGGAAAATAGATGAAATTCATCAATTTTTCCAAATAGCAAATTCGCATCATCCTCTGTTAAAATTCACATACGAAATTTCTGACAAAGAAATGAACTTCCTTGACATCTCCCTATTTAAGGGAGAAAGGTTTGAATCAGAAGGGATTCTTGATGTTAAAACTTTCATCAAACCTACTAATACTTCCAGTATCTGGAGCGCAATAGTGCACATAGCCCTTCAGTTTTCAAGGGCATTATAAAAAGCGAAGTCATTCGTTATTTACGCAATACAAGCGATTCTAAAATATTTTACAATGCTGTCGAAAAGTTCAAAATTTCTCTGTTGAAAAGAGGATACAGTGAAAATGAGATAAATAACTCAATGAACAATGTTCTGGAAAATTACAAAAGTGTCAGACCATTTAAATCGGAAAAAGAAAGTTAATAGTAACTCTGATATACCATTAGTCATGGTTACAAAATATTACCCAGCCATTTGTAATATCAAAAAGAAATTACTGAAATACTGGCACACTAGAGAACCCAATCTCAAAGAAATATTCAAAGACAAACCATTTATAGATTATAAAAAACATAAAAATTTAGGAGATCTCCTAACTAGTTCCAAACTGAAATGAATGTTTTTTAAAAAAAACCATCACTTACTGGTCAATTACAATGTAATAAACCAGATCATTCACTGATATATTAACTTATTGTAACATACCTGCATATTTCTGCAAACAACTTCCATCTATGTTTATAATATAAATAAACATAGCATGACCTTGGGAAATTCCCTGACCGGTTCTACGATTGAAAAAACTTACCGGTATACAATAAATCAAATAAAATAAATAAACAATATTTGATTTACATATATAAGTGGATTCCTGATGATGGCGGACTTATTACCGTCTTCCTTGGAAGACGGTATAGTATAGTTGAAGTTTTTTACAGTCTCCGGACTATGCACTTCCTCTCTTTTGTGATTGGTAAAAATTGCATGATGAGAAAATTTTCAATTATTTCATTGGTTGAAATGCTGTTCAAGGCAAGGGAGATAACTTTCTGATGATCTAATTTTCGTACGACTTAACAATTTTGCAAGATTTTAAATCTTATAAAGATGACAAAACGAACAGCAAAATCAGCAGTAATTAATTCTTAATAACATGGTATTTTTTTATAGCAATAAATAAAAAGGTCTCTTTAATTTCATTATAAATAAAATTTGATTTTTAAAGCTTGCAGGCCTTACAATTTGTTATTATTCTTTTCCCCTTTCTTGTTTGAAGAAGGGAATGGAATCAGCCGAGGTTTGCCGAAAGCTCTCGGCCAATCCAAGTTTACGGAGATGACCGAGCGACAACCATGGTAGAGCTAATGCCAGTAAAAAGCTCATGTAGAAATACAAAATTGAAAAGAATTATACGGCCTGATAGGTGTAATTAGTTAACTGTTTAAGATTGTTGCTAAAGACGGGAAGCTTTTTTAAAAAGCTCTACTTGTATAACTAATTATAATTAGTTATTTAGAATATTTATTTATTATTTGGCCTGTTATCACACCGCCGAAACACTAAATTAGTGTCGGATCTAAGTGAAAACGGGGTTCGTAGCTTGATAGGAGTCACTTTTTTTATAACGTGTTACTTTTATCTAATCACATACAAACAGTACACACAAGCATAGACAGAATCTTCAGACAAAGCATATGTTTCTAGATAATTATTTACAGGTTTTTAAAAGTAGATCTATTTGTATGACCATTATTTACACAGGGATTTATCAAGGCTGTTTTTACTACCGGTAAACGGTACCTTTCCCCTCTTGAAAAAGGTGAAAAATTCCCCTTTTTCAGATAGAAAATTCTCCGATTAAACGGAGAATATTTAAAACATCGTACTGAAAATTTCCGTTTTTGTCCGATTGAAGTTTAACAGCATATCCTAACTCACCATCCTAGTCATTCGAACGCTTTTGAAAGAGAGAGTAGATTATTCAAGCTTCCATTTGATATTGATCGGTAAACATGTGCCATGTCCATGATGTCAAAATATACGTATGCGATTGCAGAGTTGAGAAAAGTGTAGATGAGTAAGACGGAGCTTAAATCACTATAAATCAGAAGAATGGAGTAACAACAAAAACAATGTTAGTAGTGAAACATGAAAAACAGAATTGATTTGTGATAGATATCGAGAAAAAATTAAATAAAGTACTGACCTAGTTAATTTTTTTTTTTTGTTTGTTATTTAATATTTTGTCTCAAAAGTGAAGTTTTTGTGGCCTTTGTAAAGGTCTACAAATGACCCTCAGAAGCTCTAAGAATGCAGGATTTTGCTCCATTTATTTAAAAATTTTCCGGGGGGGGCATGCCCCCGGACCCCCCTAGAATTCTCGCGCCTCTGGCGCTCAGATCGAGCCTGCGGCTCTCATTTTTCCCCTTTACATATAAAACGGTAGTAAAACAAAATAGCTAGATAAATCCCTGTTACATACATACAGCACACATCAACATCAAAACATCTCTATTTGTAGGACCTAATAAAGTACATCCTGGTCCAAGACAAGCCCAACTGTGTACAGGATGCCCTGAGTGTAATGGAGGCCTATGGTAACACCGAGTACCAACAGGAAATCTATCTCTTCAAGTGTAGACATCTGATTCACAAAAACAAGGCAAGATTACAAAGTGATTACTGTCTAACATTTGATGATTTCCCTGTGCAAGTTCATTAAATGATATGAAAAATTAGGTAATATATTGGATAAAATATGATAAATAAAACTTTTGGGTATATCTTAGATATAATTGCTGGAAAAAATATTTTTGTGTGAAAAAAAATATAGCCACTATGAAAAAGTTTTCCTCAAATAATGCATTGGAAATCTTGTCAAATTTATTTCGCAACTTTAAAATTTAGAAGAAAAGATTCTTTCAAATTGGGTTTGAATTATTTTGGCAGTTTTAAAAAAATTCTTAGATAGTGCTTTGTGTATGGAGAAATATCCTAAAACCTTATGTTTTTTTTTATAGTACAGCCTATATTGAGCAAAACAAACCGTTTTCAGAAGCATACATTATAAAACACATCAAAGCTTAACTTATTTTCAATGGATATCCATTATTTTTTAATGGTAAAAGATATTATTTGATAATAAGACTGATATATATATTATTACAAGATTCCATAGTTAAACCATACTGATAAATCAGTTACATGTATATTACATACCTCTAATTCTACAACACAATAATGTAAATCACTGCAGATAGATCTACATATATTTGATTTTCTTCACTTGTTTATTTTCCAATTGAGCAACAAACAGATTGTCATTTGTATCTGTACACAGTCCCAAGGGATAACTCAGTCCACAGTCTATGTAACAGAGGAACTGTCCATCCTGGTCTATGATGTGGACACAATCATTGTCAATATCAGCTGTAAGGATGTGACTCTGACTGTCTGTGGCGATTCCTTGTGGATAGAATGGTTTGTTCTTTGGAGCAGGAGTATGTCCAGTGTACCTGAATCTCAGTTTCCCGGCCAGACTGACCACCACTACTGCTTTAGCGTCACTATCAGACACACAGATATCCAGGTTCCTGTTCTCAGTAATGTATCTTAGATAAAGAGAACTAGGTGAATAGAGAGGTTTACCTTTATCATCAAACTGAATGGTTTGTTTCTCTGTGGAGCCAGAGTAACGGACAACTTTTGTTTGTTTGTTATCATCACTGTTCATGATAACCAGGAGGTCACCAGAGGAGGTACTACAGACACCTTTAGGTTTCCAGTTCTGTAGTCTGATCACCTCCTCTATCTTCTCATTCTTCACAATGTTCACAGTTCTATCACTGACAAAGTAATTAGTATAAACTAGATCTCCACTTTTTGTCACTGCTATGTCATATGGTATTTTCCCTGACTTGGTTGTGATTGACTTGAGTAGTGATCCCTGATTGATGCTGTAGAGTTTCATGATGCTGTCAGATCCACTTGTCCAGATTTCTACATCACTCAGACAGGCCACATTGTAAAGTCTATCATACCCAGTGTCTATGGTGGTGACAGTCTTTGGTTCATCAAGCAGTTGTTTGACTGGAGGAGAGGATCCAGCTTCTGGTGATTTCTGTGTTGTCTTCATGTTGTAGCCATGTTTATCTGATGTTAAAGAACTTGATGACAAGACTCCAAACATTTTACCAAGTTCTTTGCTTTTGATATTTCCTGGAATGAATTTAGGTAAAAATGGAATGACTTTGTCAGGAAGATTTCTGTATCTTTTCACTTGGGATGTGACACTGAACAGTTTTGACATGTCATTGTTGTCTATTACAGTTTCCATTGAATTGATTTCATCCTTGATGTCAGACATTGTCTTGTTTATTTCATCCAGATGTTTCTGTAGAGTTTGTAACTGTGTGTTTTTCATCTCATCAACTTTAGCTTTAAGTTTCTTGACAAGTTTGTCAATTTCTCTGTGCCAGTCCTCTCCATGTTTTGTTATGGCTGTTGAGAGATCTCTATATTCCTTTTCTAACTGACTCATTCTGTTTTGTACATCAGAGGCAATGTCCTGGTAGGTGGGATAAATTTTATCATTTAATTCATTTCTTTCTTTTGTAATCACTTCCTTTATTTCGTCCAGAACTCGCAAGATTTTAGATAATTCATGACCTAAATGTTGATTAGATTCAAGGCAGCTGATGCAGACAGGAATGTCACACTGTTTACAGTACATTTCACATTGTTCCTTGTCGTGGGACTTACATTTAGGATGGAGGGGAGTGGATTTCCTGTCTTTGAAGTCAACAATTTTATGAGGTTTTGAGAGATCAGCAGAAAAGTGTTCTCCCACACAGGCCTTACACAGGTTGACAAGACATGTATCACAGTGCATCTGTACCACAGCGGTCTCACACAGGTCACATCGCATCACATCCTGGGCACTGGTACGGGGGTCCATCATTAGGTTTTGTGACTGAAGCATTAAAAATTTAACAAAAATGATTATACATCTATTGACTGAGTTGGAGTCCAACATTTATTTATTTTTACTGCAGCAACACAGTTTGATAGAGAAAGTCGGTAAATACACATGTAAATATTCATTATATTACATGTACAATGTTGATTGAATCTTGGGAATTAAATTTTGTTCCCATAGTTAAAGACTGTACTACTGAATTTTCAATGACTCTCAGCTGTAATGCATAGAAATACTACAAGAGTTTCCTACCTGACTTCAGTAATGGCGTCTGTCCTTGATCGATCTCCCAGTGCAGTCTATCTGTATATACTCTGATCATGTGACACACCTGTGTTATCTACCTGTCAGGTGTTTATACTTCTTGGTTAGCAGGGGATTTAAATACCTTCAACAACTGCTTGAAATGTAGGGGTTATGTAGATAACTTCATGTCATTTTTATATGTAAACTGAATGATTTTTTAAAATTATTTTCCTTTAACAACCAAAGGAATCTGAGGTGCAGTTCAGTTTTGAAAAAAAAGAAGACAGAATGGAATCTTAAAAACAGTTATTGAACTCTTATAATTATATGTTCTCCTCTAAAATTGCTGGACCACAAATAATAATTTAAAGTAACTGTTACAGCATTTTAGCAAGTATGATGCCAGAAGAGGAATTGAGTCATATTTTTACATAGAAATATAGTGGGGGGATATAAAAAGAAAAAAAGAATCTTTTAAAGAGCAACAGACATAAGCTATGTTGAATTAATAGTGTTACTGTATAAGGAAAGATATTCCATTGTAATAAAGATTCAAGGATTAAGTTGGGGTTATGATTGAGCCTTCTACCAAAATTGTGAAATTCATGGCCCCCAGGGTCAGGAGTTTTAGTGCTAGTGTGAGGAAGTTCATAGTAATGTCTGCCTCTTCCAAAAATGTGATTTTCATAGCCCCTGGGTCAGGGGTTCTGGTGTAAGAGTGGGGCTGTATTGATTATATAGTAATATACTCTTTGAAAATCTTCTCTGCCCCTGGTTATTATTTGAACAAAGGAAGTGCATAATTATGATAAGCAAGAATGCCTCTTTCAAAATTTGGAAATCATGAATCCAGGGTCAAGGATTCTGATGAAAAAGGAGGGGGTGTTATTGCTTATAAGATGAAAAATGCACAATTTCTTTCAAAATATTTTTCTCTACCCCTGATTATAAAGTTAAGAAACAAGAGTTTAGTTTTGTTGAGCAAGGGTACATTTACAAAATTTTAAAAATTAGTTTCCCAGGGTTTCTGGTGTTTCTTGGGAGTGGGGATAGGGGGAGAGATTGACAATATAGTAAAAATGTGTGGATTCTTTGAAAATCTTTAACTAATTGCATAGATATGATGATGAGTGTACCTCTTCCAAATTGTGTCTTTATGGAAATAGTGGGTTTATTTTATGATCCTCTAAATTGTTGTACTCGGTGACCATGAAGGCCCTAGGGTCTCTTGCTTATTTAAATATTTCATGAGATCATTATGATATGTTTGTTTTCTGTTGACAGTTATACGAGTGTATGGAGCTGCTGAGACAGTGCCCCGCCCACATGACCTTGACCTGCTGTCGTCACCTGATAGGATTCGTCATTGTTCACCTGAAAGATCCAGTCATCTTTGATAAAAATGTAAGTTCTAGCTGTGGTGGAAAACCATTTGTAAATTTTAGCAAAATTTTAATTTAAATCTTTAATTTAAATTTTTGATTAGGCTAAATTACTATAAAAACTGAAATGAGGATACCACAAAGCAGAAGTGTGTTGGCCCTAGAACTTTAATTTCAGTTTTATGTAGCCTTATATAAATATTTATTTCAGGTGTGCTTCATCAGAAAATGGCTGTTGTGTGAGGCTGGCATTTACCTGATCAAATTCATTATCAGCAGAATTCCAGGTCTATATCTTATGTCCACTTTTTAAAATACAAAATGGGAAAAATAATCAATCCATTAAGAATAAAAGATTTTGATTATAATATATTTGTTCTTTTTTTTTCAGATCAATTTGAAGTTGAGGATTTAGAGTTCTTACTGTTTAATGTGAAAAATGTCCATGCATTGCTGGTATGTTTTCTTCTATACATTCACTGTCTAGTAGGCTGTTTATACAGCTTTCTATTATGTAAGGAAGCTGACAATTTGTCAAAATATCTTTATACAAATTGAAACTGCCTTTTTGTTAACTCATACCGTAAATCTGGAAATTTTTGCTGTAGATAAATTTTTAGCAAATTTGCGAGTTCATTGCATTCGCAAAAATGTTTTTCTTAAAAATAAATTACCAATAAGAAAATGTAAACAAAGCAGTGGTAATTCGCAAAATTTTGAAACGTACAAATTATTTAACACCGTTTTGACCCGAATTTGTAAAATAAAATCGACGTAAAAATTTCCAGATTTACGGTATAATATGTACATGTAGTTCTATCTTTCTATCATAATTGAAGGCATGTTTTAATAAACAATACAGAACTTACATGTGTACCTATTTGTTGCTTTCCTTTTGTTTAAAATATTGTATGACATTGATGGTTTTAGAGAAATATTTAGAAACAAGGTGAAATTATCAGCATACAGAACTGTTTTTCATTGTGACAATGTCAAAATGTTAAAATCCAGTTTGTATATTCATATTTCAGAAAGAATTTTCCATTTATCTAACACTGGACCAGTATGTTAAATCAGACATAAGAAGGAAAACCCTGCATACTTACATGGGGGACTTCTTCAAAAAGGTAATTCCCTAAGCCACAAATTCATTTCTGGCATTCTTGAATGTCATGTACTAGTATTTTTTTTACTGCATTTATAAATTAAATTTTTTAGAAAAAATACACAAACTATTTTTCATGAGAACAGAAATTGGACTGAGGCTTACAGGTGTGTATTGTGCTACATTGTAAGAGAAACAAATGTCAGCATATCTAATCTGATAACCCCAGTGGCATTCAGGACAAGGAAACACTAGGTTACAGTTTGTAATTTATAATGCAAGAAATATAAAATGTAGAGTTATGCAGGGCTCTCACACCACTTTTTGGGACTGGGGCCGGGGCCGTTCAAATTGGGAAAATTATCGTCATTTTGGGAAAAATTGGATATTAACCAAAATTCATTTTTAAAAATCCTCAAATTTCGCTTTTCAAGCATTTTGTCATCAATTTAACTCTGGTTTTTAATAAACAGTTTAACAGAACAAACATGGATACGTAGGCTATAGTATTTATGAAAGTATTTGTTATTACTATCTTTGAGTGCTGATGATTACGGTTATGTCTTCTAGGTGACATGCAGTCGCCAGTCACATAGTCCCGAATTTCCTCAATCACATGGACAACTTTGCTTACCAATACAGCGCGAGACTGAACTTGCCGAAGCGTGGGATTGTTTCTAGGTGCAGCTTACTAATGTTTAAATGAAATGTCTCTTTTTGAAACCAAAATGATGTTTTTTGTCGAAACTACATGACAAGATACTCTGCACTCATAGTTAGTACACATTTTTGTAAAAACAATAACGAATGCATTTGGCGCGAACTAATAAAATAGTGGTACGGTTTCACTTTCATTTGCAAACGTGTTGTTTGTTGTTTTTTTTTGGCGATGAAGTTTCATGGACTTTTATTTTTTAATTCATATTTTGCTATGGAAATTGGGAAATTTACACCTTTCTTTTGAGAAAAAAGGTACCTTTTTTGCATTGGGAACGGGGCCGAATATCGGCCCCAGATTTAGAGAATCGAGAGCCCTGTTATGTAATACTGTGGAGCTTTATGTTTCAGACTGGCAGAGATATTACAGGTGTCTAACATTGAAATGGAAGGGGAGATGATCATGCAGGCTGCTAAAAAAGGAGAAATTAAAGACGTCCTCAGAATCTGCAAGTATGTTCTAATAATAGTACTGTATACAGGGAAATTTTCGTTCCCGGTTTATTTTCGCCCCTTTCGCCCTGTCCTCATTTGGGCAAATTTAAAACGGGGCGAAATGAAATAATACACATAATTTCTGTAATAAAACTATGAATGGGCGAATTTAAAATTGGGCAAAATTTCTTGCAAGTGTGGAAGGGCGAAAAATAAATGGGGCGAAAATAACCCTGTATACAGTACTCTGTATTACATGTATATATTTATTGATAACATTTTGAGAAGATATTTGGTAAATCTTATTCTCTTACCATTAACACTGTAAAAAGACAATCTTACGGAAGATATAAATCATGGTATCATAATTTACAGAATTCATTTTGATTGTGCTTTCTTAAAATTGTCTTTAATTTGGGCTTCTTCTTACAAATAATCTTAATAACTTCAAAACTGAGAAATGAATATCAGTTTTAATAACATTTAAAAGATTTTTTGAAAATGTACAGAGTTTTAAGTTGAGACAATAGTATCAAGACCCTTGAGTCTTTTGTCTAAGATATGATTGTTTGTGACTTAGGAAACTACTAGACTCGGGTCCCTCAGAGAAGACGGCTGAGATTTTCTACAACGTGGCTTTGGTTCTACAAGAAGTATTAAGTGAATCAGAGAATGGAGTAGAGAGCCTGAGGAGCTTACCTAAGATCACACATCAGCTAGTGTGTCAGGCCATGAACATGTGCTCACCGAGTCTCTTACCAAGTCTGATCACGCTCAGTAAAGTGACAAGTCTCTGTGAAGCTGTAGACAGTCAATGTGAGGCAGCCAGCACCTGTCAGGTGAGTTAACTGTCTGTCAGGTGACGGCCAGCACCTGTCAGGTGAGTTTACTGTTTGTTAGGTGACAGCCAGCACCTGTCAGGTGAGTTTACTGTCTGTTAGGTGACGGCCAGCACCTGTCAGGTGAGTTTATTGTCTGTTAGGTGACAAGTCAGTACCTGTCAGGTGAGTTTACTGTCTGTTAGGTGACAAGTCTCTGTGAAGACTGTCAATGTGAAAATGTAGACAGTGAATGTGAAACTGTAGACAGTCAATGTGAAGATGTAGACATTCAATGTGAAACATTTTGTAAAAATACCTGTT
>NW_026920514.1:0-17212 GCF_032062105.1 Saccostrea cuccullata | reverse complement strand
CAAACAGTGCAACTTAGGATTAATTGTTCCAATATATCTATTTTAATTTTGTGCACAATTGTTTTCAAAATTACATTAAAATCTATTTTCCTTAAACAAGAACCCAGCAATGGATAAATATTAATCGAATAAACTTACCTTTTCTCTTTTCAATCAGAAAATCTTGTTGACGTTAAGTGTTTCTTAGTCGCCATTTTTTTTCCCATGAAAACAAACGTTGTTATGATCAGGATCAACGGAAGTTGATTTTCGGAACTCTCGAGAATTTAGAGTTCCGAATGTAAAACTGAAACAACAAAACACGGTGCGTCCGTGAAAGCAACTTTTTCGGACACTTTTTTGGACAAATCGTCGTGTCCAAGTTTTGTTGGGTACTAACCTGCAAATACCCAATTAGGGTGTTTTAAGCATATTCAGCAACACTTCTTATTGGGTATACCCAATAAGCAAAAAGTACCCAATAAGTACAATCTTGGCATGAAAAATACCCAATAAATGCACTCTCGTAAACACGGACGGACAGACGGACGGACGAACCCAAATTAATATCCCCCACTTTTCAAGCGGGGACAAAAACAGAAGTTGCTGGTTGACAACGCTCTAACAATGCCCTATAAACATACTGTGATCGCCAACGGACGCTGTAGAAACGCCATGTGAGCGCAATGATCGTAGTGACGACTCCGTGCTGTCGGTGTGTAATCGCAGTCGAAAAAATCATAAGACGATAAATCTCATTAGAAGCGCCGTAAAAACGCAATAGAAACGCAGTGACATCTCCAAGGACTCCGCGACATCTCCGTGAGGTCTCCGTGGAAGCGCAGTTTACTATGACTGCGTTCGTGTCGGGATCATGTGCGCCTTCACGGCGTTCGTACGGACCTCCCACTAAGTTGTTGGAGATCTCGTCGCGCTGCTACGGCGATCATACTAAGTTTCTACTGCGTTCTTATCAGACCGCGATCACACGGCGCGTACTTTGTGCATGCCCAGAAGTTGACATTAAAAAAGATGCCTAACGAGGTTCGCTATTCGGTTTTCAGCAGATTTGTCTTAATCTCTATTCATAAAATTCTGTATAATTCTTAAGCTTTTAAATGGTCTGACCACGATCTAACTGCATTTTCAAATTTGTGTCAATAAATCTATTGTGCATCATGATAAGAGAAGTGATGACAATACACGTTTTGTTAGAACGAAGTGGGATGATTTGTTATACAATGAAATTAAAACTGAATTATGTAGTCATTTACAGCACCTTGCGGTCGCTATAAATATTGTAGAAATAACAAAAGAAGGTGTCAAAAATTGTGTTGAGACATTTACGCAGGTACTTAATGATGTATAATTTCTCCCATATCGTAGTTAGGAAATAACTATTAGTAATACATCCAACCAAAGCAAAAGAAGAAACATAGACAATAAACCTGGTTTGATGTCAAGTGCGCAGCGTTACATAAAACTTATTTAATAAACTTGAATGTTTTTAATAGTTCTCGGAATCATTTTATCAGAAATGCATTGGTCCCTTCTAAGAGAAATTATAAAAGATATGAAAGAAAAGTTAAACGAGAATACTTCCGTTACAAAGGAGATCAAATGGAATATATAAGGAAGAAAAATCCAAAAGAATTTTATCGCATTTTTCGCAAACAGAAAGGAAATCTATCACATGGACCGGATCTGTCGGAATTTTATAACCACTTTAAGGAACTTTCTGCAAATCAACATTCAATGCATGCCCGTATCTTTAGAAATAGACAATTCTCCTGAATTGAACAGCCCAATCGACGCAGAGGAGATAACTAGCGTTTTCAAACGTTTGAAGAAAGTAAAAACTTCGGGAATTGACAACCTATTGAATGAATATTTTATTGAGTATAATGATATTCTCGTAGTATACCTTGTATATTTATAAACTAAACTCGGAATTTTAAGTAGTTTATGCCCTTGCACTAGTGACATTTATGGGTAACACCAATACTTGAAGTAAATGTGCTAAAATCGCATGACTGCCGCATCACGTGACAAGTCTAAATATAAAATCTATTCGACATCAGTATGTAGTTATTAACCATAATTAGAGTTATCCGATATAAAAAAAAATGTATTTAAAAAAATCGCCATCCCGATTATGAATGTATTTTTCATTACAAAATATTGTTGATAATTCCGTTGTGCACCTTAACTGTATTGCGAGCACTGCATCAATGATGGTTTATTTTGAACTAGGACAGAAACCATTACAATGGAACGAAAAATTTAGAATACTGAAGTATTAGTTAAAATAAAAAGAAAATAGGAATAATTGTATTTTAAGAAATATATACCAAGAAATCGCAGTGAGTGTGAATAAACACTTTTCCTTGCTGGTTGTCACATAGAAAAGAACTTGTTGATACATTAGGTAATGGTTATAAGAAGAAAACTGTCCATTATGTCAGATATTAGACGACCCGAGTCTAATATCTAACATAATGGTCAGTTTGAGGCTTATAACTTACTTAAAACATTTCACCATTGTCAAACACTTCCATTGTTAACTTATTGGACAACCACAGGTAAGGTCTCGTTCTGGTTGGATGACTACCTGGCACTGTTCAGTTAGGCCAAAGAAAACCAGTTTTGGTTTTTTTTTCTGATTTTATTGATAGTAGGAATCATTGAGAGGTGTTTTATATCGATAAATATGAACATTAACTTTGTTTAGTCTTATTTGTCCGCATTGCGACATTTTTTATCTATACAACGCATGCGTAAAAGTCAGTTCTACTAAATTCTTGACAATTTATTCATTTTACAACGCAACGACCACGGATGACGACGTGCAGTTTGATTTTGAAAAAATACCTTCAGAATCGGGTGTTTTTACGATGCCATTTATCGATTACACCAGGATGCCTCAATTCAAGTTTTACTATGAAATCCGGATACATATTCTTATGTTTCGGAGTTTCCCGTTAACAGGTAATTTTTGTAAAGCAATAGGATTTAAAGGATTTTACTACTACAACTGTTTAAGCATTTTCTTTGAAATATGGAGATTATTTCTGATGTATTATTTTTTAAATGCAACACTTTCTCTTTTGTGTGCAGGTTTCGAACTCGGAAGGATTTTACCCCAGCCACTCCTTAAAACAACGACAGACACTCGCTCAAACGACGCAGGACTAAGTGGACATATGGTAATAAATCACTGAACGAAATTACAGATCGGTTGGAGTTTTGTGAGCGAAATTTTGTGCTAAATGCGGAAAAATGGATATTTCAATAAACAAAAAGCCCAAGGTTGTTTGTAGAAAATGCATTCTTCTCAATCATTCTTTGTGTCCATTGGATTATATATTATGTTCCGTGAATCAAGTATTGGGAGATGAATCTATTATATAGCAATGAACGGTGAATTCAGGAACTTTATAATCGGAGCCACGGATGCGTCTACAATAATGAATCTGAGACATTCAATTCACTGGATTTTTTGTGCCATTTTCAATAGGATTTTTTGTGAAATATTAACATTTAACGCTGCATTGTTCATATTAAATTGTTTGATTTGTCATTGCCTTTTAAGTACTGTTTACTTATTTGCCTCGCTCTTTGTTCTTATTTTAACGTTACCTGTACCTGTCCAATAAGCTGAAACTTATTGGACACCTACAGTAACTTATTGGACGGGGTGCAGGACAATAACAAATTTATTGAACCAGGTTTAACAAAAGATGACGTCACAGAAATGTTTTAAGCTTTGGTTATACAAGGAACTGTATTCTTAATTAATGAAATTTTTTTTGTTTGAGGTGAAACAATGGTTGGATGACATGTTCATACAAGAAGCATGAAGACATTTGAGGTTCTCCAAGTGCATTTTGTATAAGTATTTTAGTGATAGTTTTGATTTACAATTATATTTAAAATTATATATATATATATATATATATATATATATATATATATATATATATATATATATATATATATATATATATATATATATATATATATATATATATCACAACAATATGTACAACATATCAGTGAATATCGTCTGTCTTCTCACCAACTAGAGATAGAACGAGGAAGAATTTTAAATATTCCTAGAATAGAAAGATTATGTAAATTTTGTTCAATGTCACAGGTTGAAGACGAGTATCATTTTATTCTGGTTTGTCCATTTTTCCCCGAGGTTGGAAAAAAGTATATAAGAAAATATTATCTACAAAAACTCTCTACTTTTAAACTTGTTCAGTTGTTGTCGACCAAAAATGTAACAGAGTTATGTAAACTGGGAAAATATCTTTCTAAATATACAAAATTAAGAGCAGATGTAAATTGAATTGATATAACGAATTTATCCTCACTATTACGATTCCTGTTGAAATTTCTTATTACATGGGGTCGAATGTAAACCTATCGGGATTGAGACAATTATTTTCATAAAGAAAATAGAATAAGCTTATTACAACATGTAAAATGTAATCATGATAGCACAATATAGAATGCACTGACCTATAATCCATCGGGATGTGAAAGTGTAGTACCTTTCCCTAATGTAAACAAACCCGTTAATTGGATTAACGACGTTCGATCCTGATATTTAAAGTCTTAAACTTTTTTTGCCAAGTATATTTTTAGTTTCTACATACATAGCTTAATTGAAATTCTTATCAAAAAATGGGGGTCAATATGCTTCTTTTAGCGCTACAGTACATTTAATGTGACCTTTCTGCACTGAAATTTGTGTCTTAATTAAAAATTACATCTTCGATGTTTCCCCTGTAAATATTTTTATCCAATTAAAGCATGAAACAAAATGAACTCTAAGTCTGTTTAAAAAAAGACGCTTAAAAATTGTGACTAAAAGCAAAAAGTTTCAAATTGCTTCGCATAATCAATTATTTGACCTTTCTGCACTAATAAAATGTTATTTTACCGGCATTGAAAATATAATAAGCAATAAAATTATTTTAAAAGTCTTAAACTTTTTCTGATTTTAAGCAAATAGGTCAAAGATATCTTGAATATTTAGAAAAGAACATCAAAAGTGGGGGTATATGATGTAACATTTTCAGATATTACAAAAAAAAGTGTGAATTTTACGTTAAAGTTGGCTCAATTTTTTCCAGGATTTTCAGAATATATTTACTATATTTGTAACAATTTGTTGATAGAATTCAGAAGATATAATTTAATAGATATTTCAGAACCAGCATAGCTTATTTCACTGCAAAAAACAGCTTTGTGTGCAACCAGCATGGAAAAATAGGCATCCAAAATTAACAGTGCTGTTATAGTTCAAATGGAAAAAACTGATCATTTTCGTCTAAAAAACCTTCCGCCACAATATATAGTCCCTCGCTTAATTCTACTTGAATGGAATTTAATCGCAGTTTTTTCATTGAATATAGTTTAATTTGCACTGTAGAATTCAGTTTTATTGTTAGAACCTAAAAATGATGCTTAATTTTATGAATAAAGGACCTGCGCGAAATACGCTCAAAATATCAGGATCGAACGTCCTTAAGGACACTGTAGTCAACCAGGATGTTTATCTATCTTCGGACATCAATACAGGAACAGTAACGGAACATTGCAAAAACTTTCTTTAACATTATCTTACTTTCACAATACCAGTACCCTGAACTAAAGCTTATGTTTATATTATAATTTATTTTATAAAGTTATACGTTTTGACCAAATTTATTGTACAGCGTGTTTTGCTAGAATCTGATTTGTTTATTTCTTATGTAAATGAGTATCGTATATTGTACATTATAAAATTTCAGTCTAACTTTACTTAGCACTCACTCTCTACGCTCTCATCTGGGCCGCACATCGTGGAGCGGGGCTCTTGGAGCAACGTTCTAGGAGGGAGAGACTCTACCATCACGAGCCATTTAACGATCGATCTCTCTTGTTGTTGACCACGATACGATCATCATTTTCGTAATCCCCCACTCATTTAACTACTGTTAATAAACTCTTTAAAAAAAACGATTTCCTTGTCATGAGGTTCACAACTTTCCTGTATTTTTTCATCATAATTATAGCAAATATACATCAAATATATCGTTAAATTCTTTTCAAAAAAAATTACCAAATCTAAGGGTACAATTAGATTTATTTAATCTTTATCTGAAAAATTGACAATGTCATACACCCACCTTTTTTAGTTCAGAAAGGTCAAATAATTGACTGTGCAAAAATGATTTTAAAGTTTTTTGTTGTCACAAATTTAAATGTGACAATTCAAATAACTATGTTTGTTCAAATAATTAATTTTGATAAAAATATTTTAAGAAAAAAAATCTCAAAAACAAATATTTGAGTTAGACTAAATTACAATATACAAAGAGGTCATATTAATTGCTCTGCAGTGCTAATAAGTGCATCTCTCATCTCCTCATTTTTTGTTATGAATTTTTTAATAGATTTCAAAAATACACAAGGTAAAAAAAATTCTATATATATATATATATATATATATATATATATATATATATATATATATGGGTTTGGGAGACCAGGCCCCGGGATCATGAAACAGACTTAGACTTAAGTCAAAATTTCAATTATCTATAAAATCTTTAAAACTTGTTAAAGGAAACTCATAATTTGCATACAACAGCAGACTGATGATACAAAATCAGAAGGCATTTTCATTTTGGGCTGCTTGACCTCTAAAAAAATTCAGCATCTAAGGCATTTTTTGACTTAAGCTTAAGATGCTTCATGATCCCGGGGCCAGGACTCAGGATTATGAAACACCTTAAGTATAAGTCAAATTGTTTTTATCACGTATTTTAATGTTATAGAAATGAAGCAGACCAAAATGAAATATCCTTCAGTATTGTTTCACAAAACTTTTGTATTTTGCAAATTTTTAGATTCATTGAAGTATGCATATTCTTTTCAAAGGGGCTTGTAAATTTGACTTAAGTCTACGTCTGTTTCATGATCTCTGGGCCAGGTCTTCCAATATTTCTTAACCTAGTTGAATTAATGACAAATGAACTAATAAAACAAGAAGTTAAAACTCATCATTTCGTAAAGTCCTGGTCGATACCATTGATCATTGAATAAGAATAATACTTAGTGTTTTTCATATTCTGATATTTTTATTAACGAAGAGAACTTTTTCCGTTTTTCACGATCATTACAAGGTACACACGGTGAGTTTGACCAGCTGGAATAAGATGCCCATTTCTCCAATCCTCTGGCCCACCTCTGAGGTTATGGAGTTAGTGTTTTCCCTTTTCTGTATTATTTAACAGACTTTTAAGCTTGATTACTTTTCTTTATCTCCATATGTTTCATAATGTTTCTGCTAATGGGGAATTGATGGAGTTGAAAGAAAAGTTAACACTCTGTATTTCTTTTTAAATATTTGGAACTACGAAGCTAGAAAATAAAAAAAAAAATTCTAAGACACTGTTCCGATTTTAAAATTCAATTGGCTTGAAGGGTTTCATCTTTTGGGCCCCACCATGACCCAGTCCTGGACCTGCCGCCGGGCTCTCAATGCGCCCCCTGATCCTTTGTCTTTTTGCTGGCTACGACATCGGTGGATACCTTAATATTTACTATCTTTCTATATAAACTGGATAATTTTCATTATTACTTGTCCATATATTTACATTGGAATATCATTGTTTTGAGATTTGGTTTTACGCACGTGACCTAAGATTGTATAACATAATTTGGGTTAACGGTTAAACCGTGTTCTTAAGAAATCACTACTAGAATAAGCGAAAATCCCAATCATGTGCACTATGTCTGTTTTTCTGTCCACTACTCTTAAATTATGAGACATGGATAAAGAATATATCTTAAATATGCCCCTTATCAGGCATGGTGTAATCGTAATCGAATGTTATGATTACTTTTTTTCAAGAAGGATATGGAGATAACGAAGTATTCAATCTCAAAGTCCATTAAACAATATACAAAATAAGAGCAGAGCAAACACGGACCTCCGAAACATCAGAGGTGGGATCAGGTGCAATGGAGGAGCTGAGATTCCCCTCTGCCGACCGGTCACACCCGCCGTGTGCTCGTTGTCATGGTCAGGAAATAACGGAAAAAAATCCGTCGTCAATTCAATGTATAAATAATGGACTAACAATTGGTATGAAAAACGTAATTGACAGTAATCTGTAATAGATAAGATTATCGATTACTTGTAATCGTAATTTAATCTATTTTAGATTACAGCTAAAATTTCTATTGTAATTAAAATTACTTTATTGGTTACTTTCGATGACTTTATACATCTCCTTTATACATGAATGCTATTTTGTAACGTAGAATCATTTCCAGTCAGTCTAAAATAAGTATTAAAATCAATCCACCCAAATTTTTATAATCATAACTTGAATAATGTAAACTAAATTTGCATTAAAGACATACTGGTCAGTTTTTTTCATATTTTAGATGTTGACAAACTTTGTCTTCTGACAGAATAACATATATCAAAAATAGATTTGAGTGCTTTATATAAATACAAATTACATTGTACCTGAAATATAACCTACATTGTACTAGCTAGGAACTAATAAAACAATAAGAGGAAAATACTGATCATTACTGCTTGTGTTTTAAATTTGCAAAATCATTTCCATGTTTAAATTGTTATACTTAAATTTTGCGACCGTTAAATCAGCATTAATGGTCGCAAATACCAAATTAGTTATTCCCTAATTAATGAATACCTGTTGGAATAGAGGACTGGTACATGTTTATTTGATTTTTAGAATTATAAAGCATACTTTTTTACTATCATTTGAAAGAATAATTACTGAATTTAATCATTTTCACAATGTTTATTTTAAAATCCAGCAATTTAAATGACCCCCTCCCTCCCCCATAAATCTATTTATTCTATGTTCTAGAATCAGGATATGAAAGTGCTTAATCTTGTTAGACTTTTTTTCTTTGTTATTTTCTTAAACCTTAATTTTAAATGAAATCATTCATATATTTTTAATGTATTCGTTATTTTATGTCTTAAAATGTACAAAATACAAAAAAAAAAATCTAAGAAGGGACGTAATTAGTCTAAAAACAAATTAAATTGTCTAAAAATCTATTGATTTTACCAAGTGGGAATAGGTGAAATTGAAATTTTTAAAGTGGGAATACGTAGAACTCACGCTTTAAAAGAGAGGGGTCTTAAGTGTCACTATGTTATCTTTGCTTATTGGCTTGAATATCCCTGACTGCAGATAATCAGGCGTTAGCTAGCTTTCTTCAGCACAAGAAATTGTTTACATCTATAGTGCTATAATTTAAATCATACAGAAATGCCAAAATGTTCAAATACTTGCAAATTGCATTAAGATATCAAATAATTTCTGAAACAATCTAAGTTATTTCAGATTACAATCGATTACTTTCAATTTTCTTCTTTTTATTTAACAATCTAAGTTATTGAATAAAAAGAAGAAAATTGAAAGTAATCGATTGTTAATTGATTACTTTGTCAAAAGTAATCCATTACAATCGATTACAGTACAAAACTGACTGTAATCGATAATTAATCAATTACACAAAAAATTCCTCTAGGTAATCGATTATTAATCGATTACATTTTTCAGTAATCGTGCCCATGTCTGTCCCTTATATTAATGCAAAGAATCTGGGATAGAAATTATCATTTTTTGTTATTTATTTTACATTATACACGCCTATGTTACGTTTAATCACAGATTATGAAGGTTAGATTTTCTAAATATATATTTTTACGGGGAAACTTGTGAATTCTACGATTGTATTAGCATTATCTTTTTATGCGTCAAAAGGTTTACGTTCTTAAGGCTCAGTTAGACACAACGCAGGATTTGCTTTGGTATTTTCTTCTTATAAACATAAATTACTTTATTTTTGTTCAAAAAGTCTTCTCTATAAAATTATATAATTATAGATGCACCGAAAAGAGCACTCTCGGAACACTCTTGGACGTACAGTGCATATGTATTAACTAAACAACGATATCACAGTCCGTATAGAACTAAAGAAGATTAATTGTTTACCTGAAATATGGGTTTTCCATACAGTGTAAAGACCGGTTGACCTAGACCTCAGATTTTCTTAAATGAAAAAAGAAAGAAAAAATAAGTAAACAATTCTACATAAAAAGAACAACTTTCTCTTTATATGACCAAACATTAATGAGAAAGATAACTTTTTTTTTTTTTAAAAAGTAATACTCCCACCCTCTAAAAAGGAGACACTGCACAGAAGATCATCTCATGTAAGGTGCAAATCCCTAACTAAAACAGTATTGTAAATTTTCAAATTAAATAACAACGAAAAATTAATAAACTGGGATTTTTTTAGATGTAAAAAAAAATATGATGTATTATATTTTGCGTCGAGTCTGATAAAAAAAATAATTTATCTAACATAATTTGTGGATAATTACACTATGTCTTGTAATATTTTGCCTCGACATAAAGCAATATTAAAAAAAAAATCATTTTGGTCAATTAAGTTCAGAATAATTTTTAATTTAGTAGTAGACCAAGAAAAGAAACTAAAAGAAGGAAAAAAAGAAGAACAAAAGGAAAAATAAAAATATTTATTCGTTCCATTATATTTTGATTGCATTTTTCATTAGAAAGCAGTAGATATTCTCATCATTTAAGTAAGAATCGTGCAGGGTCACCTTTGTATGTGTTTGTAGGTGTGGGGTGGGGAAAGTTTGTTAATAAATAGAGTGTGTACTTTGAGGGTAAGGTTCATGGTGTCGTAGGCCACAATATGAACGTGTAACTTTCCAGCTGGCGAATATATGTACCGATGGACGATAGTATGTGTAGTTAGGGTTGTTACAAATTATGGACGATGAAAATATATAAAAACAAGAGGCCAACGGGCCTTATAGGTCACCTGAGTATCATATAACAACTTTCCAGCGATTGTATTTTGTTCATGTTTTAATCCAAAAGCCATGAAATTCACAAATTTTGAAAGAGGCGCCCGCAACATTGCTTATCAAAGAACAGATTTCAAATCATTAATTTATTTTAAGTCAAAGTCTGTCCGTCAGTCCGTCCGTCTGTCAGTCCGTCAGTCTGTCCGTCACAAAAACTTTAACCTTGCCCATAACTCTTGATTTAGTGGAGCTATGACTTTCATATTTCACATGTGTATTCCTTGTGACAAGACCTTTCTTTGGGTACCACCAAATTTGCCCTTTTGACCTTGACCTTGGAGTTTGACCCACTTTTACACAAAAATTCCAAACTTTTACTTTGGCAATAACTTTTGAATAGTGGATACTAGGACTTACATATTTCACATATATATTGTTTGTGGCAAAGACCTTTCATTGATAACAACAACTTTGACCTTTTGACCTTGACCTTAGAGATTTACGTACTTATAAAAAAACTTTAACATTGACCATGACTTTTGAACGGTGAGGACTAAGGCTTTCGTACCTCACATATTCAATCCTTGTGAGAAGACCTTTCATTGGATACCAATAACTTTTACACTTTGACCTTGACCCTGGAGTTTTAACTACTTTTAAAAAACTTCAACCTTGGTCACAACTTTTTAACAGTAATACTAGGACTTTTAAATCTCATATATGTATTTCTTAAGGCAAGACATTCAATTGGATACCAACAACCTTGACCTTTTGACCTTGACCTTGGAGATTTACGTACTCATTATAAAACTTTAACCTTGACCATATCTTTTGAACGGTGACGGCTAGGGCTTTCGTACTTCACATATGTAATCCTTTTGAGAAGACCTTTTATTGGATACCAACAACTTTTACCCTTTGACCTTGACATTGGAGTTTTAACTGCTTTTTAGAAAAACTTTAACTTTGGTCACAACTTTTAAACGATACTAGGACTTTTATATTTCATATATGTATTCTTTGTGGCAGGTCCTTTCATTAGATATCAACAACTTTGACCTTTTGACCTTGACCTAAAAGATTTACGTACTTATGAAAAAAAATTTAACCTTGACCATAACTTTTGAACAGTAAGGGCTAGGGCTTTCATACTTCACATATGTAATCCTTGTGAGAAAAAACTTTAATTGAATGAAAATAAATTTGACCTTTTGATCTTGACCTTGGAGTTGACCTACTTTTAACTTTTTTACTTTGGCCATTACTTTTTAACGGTCAGGATTAGGGTGTTCATCCTTCAAAAAAAATCAACTTCA
This sequence comes from Saccostrea cuccullata, assembly GCF_032062105.1. Taxonomy (NCBI): domain Eukaryota; kingdom Metazoa; phylum Mollusca; class Bivalvia; order Ostreida; family Ostreidae; genus Saccostrea; species Saccostrea cuccullata. The sequence continues at coordinate 5,023 of NW_026920514.1, read as the reverse complement.
ATGATAATTTCTAAATAAATGACATATGATAGAATGTTCATATAAGACACAATATGTCATAAAAAAATTACATCTCATCCACAAAGACGCCGAAAGCGGTGGACCACAATTCTTTGAATTTGCTTGTTTGTATAATATGTGTTAGGTGAATCTGTAGATATTTTTCTAAAATATACTTGAAACCTAATATTATAATTCCTATTATAAAACAGACAGGGAGTATTGCCGAGTAGAGTGAACATTTTTTCAATTAGGTGTAAAATAATTTTCTGGATGATACAAATGATACTACATGCCTGTATATATTTGTATATTCTTGCTTTTTAATATTGATTTTTTTTTATTTCTTCTTGTTATTGTTTATTTCTTCCTCAAACAAATGGACTTAACTTCCCCCATAGTTTTAATCATTACATCTGATACATAAGCAACCCTTTTCTAAGAATGATGCTTAGACTGTAAGCTATAACAGAGACCTAAACAATGTCGCTGGTAGTATGCAATAGCTACCACGGGCAGTTTAAAACCTGCGGGAGGAAAATGATTTACAGACAGATACTTTTGAAACGAATCTCACCAGCATGTCATTGTGCAACAAAGTCGTCAGCATTTTATTTGTCCTTTGAACGGGTGAAACGTTTAGAATGGCCCTCTTATCGATGAATTTTACACTTAACCAAGCTATCTTCGCAGATCAAGCTTTATTTACCCGTCGTTTCATCTTGAAACCGAAAGTGCGAGTTCTTAAATTTGAAATCTCGATCCCGACTCAAATTTGACATGGGAAAGAAAAAAAATATTTTATTTTTTTCTGAAAATTCAAAACCTTGAGTTGAGGGTTTGTAAAACTGAAAATAAAATAAATCTTGGCCTTAAATATGCAATTAGATCGGTAGCATATTAACCAGGAGTAAAGGATAAGATGTTCAAAGAGATTCATGCATTTCACTATATTATCATTAGAGCCCCACCCTAAACAAGAACCCCTGACCCAGGGGCCCTGAAATTCACAAATTGGGGGAGGCAGTCTTATTCAACATACCTATGTACATGGTTAGTTTACTTAATTCCCAGGAGTAGATAAGAAGAATTTTAAAGAATTAATGTATTTTCACTATATAATCAATAAAGCCCCACCCTAGCACTAGAATACCTGACTGAGGGGCCATGAATTTCACAATTTTGGTAGAGGACACCTTATTCAACATAACTATGAACTTGGTTAGTTTATTTAATGCCCATGAACAGAGAAGAAGATTCTCAAAGAATTTATGCATTTTCACTATGAAATCAATTTAGCCCCGCCCTAGCACTATAACCTGACCCTTGGGCCATGAATTTCACAATTTTGGTAGAGGACTCAATGCTGATTACAATCATGGAAACAGTTTGACTGCTTGATGTCCAAGAGTAAAGAAGAAGATTTTTAAAGATTTCATTAATTTAACAGGTTTTTGCCCCACCCCTCAGGCCCCAGGGGGCAGGGACCATGAAATTCACAATTATTGTGAACGATTGGTTTGTCAACAATAAACGTTCCAGCCACTGTAAGGTCAAGGTCAAAGGGTCAACGTTTTTGATATCAAATGAAAGATCCTCTTACAAGAATTAAATATGTAAAATATGAACCACTATCCGTAACCCTTCAAAAGTTATGGTCATAGTTTGCTGTTTAAAAGTACATCAAATTCCAAGGTCAAAATGTCAAAGGATTTAATATCCAATGGATGGTCTTTTTACTAGAATTACAAATGTGACGTATGAAAGCCCTGACCGTTCAAAAGAAATGTATTATCAGTATGGAATCCTCCAAGGTCAATGTCAAAAGGTCAAAGTTGTAGGTATCCATTACAAGAGACCCATGGGCCACATGGTTCACCTCTGAAAAGCTTTGACCATGCTATTCTTAACCAGATGTCCCCTTTGTAATACCTAAAGTGATTCCATCGTACCCAACGGGTAATAATTTGTACGATTTAAAATCTACACAACCCATGGATGCTTCTACATAAGTTTAAGCTTTTTTGACTCGGTGGTTCTTGAGTAGAACTCTTTTAAAGAATTTTCCTATATATTTCTATGTAAAACTTTGATTAACTATTTTGACCCTGCATAACCCCATAAGGTCATGATTGAAACAATGTTATATCTAAACGACCCCAGAATGCTTCCACATAATTTTCAGCTTTTTTTGGCCATAATGGTTCTCAGAAGATTACTAGAGTTTTTTCCTATATATTTCTATGTAAAGGGTTAGGGTTAGGGTTAGGGCCCCACCCAACCCCCAGGGGTTATGCTTTGAATAATTTAGAATCGAAACTACTCAAGGATGCTTCCACATAAGTTTCACTAGCCGTGGTTCTTGAGAAAGATTTTTAAAGATTGTTCCAACCAGGTATATATTTCTATGTAAAACTTTGTTTCCTAATTGTGGCCCCACCCAACCCCTAGGGGTCATGAGTTGAACATTTTAGAATCTACACTACCCTAGAATCCTTTCCACGTAAGTTTCAGCTTTTCTTGTCAGTGGTTCTTAAGAGGAAGATTTAAAAGATTTTTCCCAAATATTTCTTTGTAAAATTCTGGTTAACTATTGTGGCCCCGCCCAACCCCCGGGGGTCACGATTTGAACAATTTACAATCTACACTACCCCACAATCCTTTCACATAAGTTTCAGATTTTCTTACCCAGTGGTCCTTGAGGAGAAGATTTTTAAAGACGTTTCCTGTACATTTCTATATAAAACTTTGATTCCTCATTGTTGCCCCGCCAAAGCCCTAGGGTCATGATTTTAACAATTTAGATTCTACACTACCCAAAGATACTTTCACATAAGTTTAAGCTTTTCTTGCCCAGTGGTTTTTAAAAAGAAGATTTTTCCCATTTATTTCTATGTAAAAAATTGATTAACTATTATAATCCTGTACGGTCATGATTTGAACATTATAATATCTAAACGACCCAGGATGCTTCCACATAAGTTTCAGCTTTTTTGGCCAAATGGTTCTTAGAAGATTTTTCCCAATTTTTCTTTGTAAAACTTTGATTCCCTTTTGCAGCCCCGCCCATTTTCGTTGGGGTCGTGATTTCAACAATTTAGAATCTACACTACCAAAGGATGCTTCCACATAAGTTTCAGTTTTTCTGGCCAAATGGTTCTCGAGAAGAAGATTTTTAAAGTTTTTTCCGATAAATTTTATGTAAAGCTTTGGTTCCCCATTTTAGCCCCACCCAATTGTACAATTTTGGTTAACTATTGTGGCCCCGTCCAACCCCCGGGGGTCACGATTTGAACAATTTAAAATCTACACTACCCAAGGATGCTTACACATACGCTTCAGCTTTTCTTACCAAGTGGTTATTGAGAAGATTTTAATAGATTTTTCCTATATTTTTCTATGTAAAACTTTGATTCCCCATTTTAGCCCCACCCAATTCTACAATTTTGGTTAACTATTGTGGCCCCGCCCAACCCGCGGGGGTCACGATTTTGAACAATTTAGAATCTTCCTTACCCAAGGATGCTTCCACATACGTTTCAGCGTTTCTTACCCAGTGGTTCTTGAGGAGAAGATTTTGAAAGATTTTTCCAACATATTTCTATGTAAAACTTTGATTCCCCATTTTAGCCCCAACCAATTGTACAATTTTGGTTAACTATTGTGGCCCCGCCCAAACCCCGGGGGTCACGATTTGAACAGTTTACAATCTACACTACCATAGGATGCTTCTACATAAGTTTTTTTGGCTTTTCTGGTTCGGTTTTTCTTGAAAGGAAGATTTTTATATGATCCGAACCTATTTTTGTCTTTGCTTGATTATCTCCCCTTCTGAGGACCTGGTCTTTAATTTCAACAATTTTAATTCCCCCTTATCCAAGGATACTTTGTTATAAGTTTCTTTAAAATTGGCCATGGTTCTTGAGAAGAAGTCGAAAATGTGAAAAGTTTACAGATGTGACGATGGACAAAATGTGATCAGAAAAGCTCACTTGAGCCTTCGGCTCAACTTCGACCAAGGTCACTGATATCCATTGACCAGTGGATCTCTATGAGTGAAGTAATAGCCAGATTGGGCCAACGAGAGAGAAGATATGCTCCAGAGAAGGATTTTTCATATAATTCTGCTATGACCTTGATTTTTGACCTAGAAACCTGGTTCAAGGTCACTGCACGCTGGTTACCCAAAGACACTCTCTGAGTGAAGTATGAGGCAGTTTGGGCCAACGAGAGAGAAGATGTGCTCCACACAAAGATTTTTCATATAATTCTGCTATGACCTTGACCTTTAACCTAGAAACCTGGTTCAAGGCCACTGTACACCGATTTTCCAAAGGCACTCTGTGGGTGAAGTATGAGCCAGATTGGGCCTACGAGAGAGAAGATATGCTCTGGACAAGGATTTTCCATATAAATCTGCTTTGACCTTGACCTTTAACCTACAAACCTAGTTCAAGGTCACTGCACGCCGGTTACCCAAAGACACTCTCTGGGTGAAGTATGAGGCAGTTTGGGTCAGGACAGAAGATATGCTCCAGACAATGATTTTTCATGTAATTCTGCTTTGACCTTGACCTTTAACCTACAAACCTAGTTCAAGGTCACTGCACACAGGTTACCCAAAGGCACTCTGTGGGTGAAGTATGAGCCAGATTGGGCCAACGAGAGAGAAAATATGCTCTGGACAAGGATTTTTCATATATTTCTGCTATGACCTTGACCTTTGACCTAGAAACCTGGTTTAAGGTCATTTCACACCAGTTACCCAAAGGCACTCTGTGGGTGAAGTATGAACCAGATTGGGCCAAGGAAAGAGAAGATAACTATGCTCCGGACAAGAGATCTCGGACGGACTGACGGACGGACAGCCGCACGGACGGACAGACGGACGGACGGACGGACGGATAGACTGATCACTATATGGCGCCTGCAAAGCGGGGCCCTAATAACGATTAAGAATTTCTAACATTTTTTCGATAGTTTAATGGAAAATACTCTTATGACGACTGTTTTGTGCCGTCTT
>NW_026920513.1:0-17342 GCF_032062105.1 Saccostrea cuccullata | reverse complement strand
AAATCGCTCTTTCGCAAGGGCATACACTAAATAAATCTTGACCATTTTTTTTTTAATTTAAATAAAGGATATGTTCCTTAACTTGAAAAGTGCTGCTGCTTTCTTTTAATCGAGAGCATGACTTTATAAATGCACAAAATATTTCGTAAAAGTCAAACATATTTCGACATGGGCCTATTTACTAAAAAATTTAACTATTAAAATGCGAATTCTATTCAAAGTAGCAGCACTTTCCAGAAAGTACAAAGTATGCAGAAACAATTCATAGCTTGAATTTTTAATTTCAACTAGGGTATGCCCTTGCGATAATGAAATTTGTTATTGACCTACATTCCTTGTACCTACTATACATTTATCACGTGACTGCCAATCGATTGGACCAAACTCCATAGAGTTCAGAGTAGGTTATACTATGCTATTTCCATAAGTATTTAGGTTCTGTGATAATAAAACAGCTAAATAAAAATAAATTCAGTTTTAAAACCAATTCCCGATTTTGCACTTCTATTTTCCTTTGATTTCTCATAGTAAGCCTTAACAGTGCTGCGTATATATTTGTTAAAATAAGCAAATAAATATGAGAAAATTTAGGTTCGTATAACCATGAATGCAAATAGCTTTTGTACAACTTTATTTTTAGATTAACACGTACTTTTTTGCATTTATCAAGAAAATCAAAAACTGTGCTTAATATTTTCAGAAATATCTAGAGTATTAAAGGCGTAGGATCAAATAATTTGCATGCATTCTGTCTTTTGAAAAGTATGTCTTAGTATCAAAGGTCGGATTTTGGAATGAACTGAATTCCATGCAATGAGGAAAAATTACAGCTTTCAGCAAAATACTGAAAACTCTTCTCGTTCTTGCAAAATCAGTGGTTCACCCAATTAAGAATGATTTTTTCAATAGATTAAGATTATATAATCTTAGTTAGCTTATATTGTTTTCTTTGAATCTTTATGAGAATTTGTAAAAAATGGTGTTAAAATGCATAACTAGCTAGGGTTTAAAATAATTAAAAGAAAATTCACTTTTCATCTCCCTGGTCATAAACAAAGAATGATTGATGCTTCTTGCTGTAGTTTGTGAAATGTGAAAAAAGACAACAAAACCTAAAAAAAATTGTTATCAAAGTTACCTGTTAATATAATTTACCATTTATTTTGATATTAATAAATCTTTTCTGTTAATTTTCATAAAAAGTGCCTAAACATATTTTACTTTGTAGAAGATGAAAATAAGGAAGATTAAAGAGGCTCGATTCTGCCTTCAAAAGTAATGGGAATATCTTATCAAGTATATTTCTAGAATTTTTTAACATAGCTTTACCAAAAAGTCAAAACAAAGTGGATAAGATATAACTAAAATAGTGCTTATTTTAAGCTTAAATTGGGGCTAAGTTGTTCTTCATTTTCACAATATATTTGCTTTATTTATTAAATAAGATGATAGAATTCATGACTGGTTATTTAATAGATACTTTAGGACCAGTATAAAACAGTCATTGCACAAAATAATTCTGTGGGCTGGGTGCATGGAAAATACATGTGGGAATCCAAAATTGACATACTATAAATATTAAGAAAGAGAACAAAAGGAGCATTTTTTAAAATAACCTTCCGCAATAAAATATAGTTTCTCACGTAATGCTTTTGGTATACAATTTAATCATGGCGTTTAAACTGAATATAGTTAAATTATTTCAATTATACAATCCAGATTTATCGTAAGAATTAAACTAATCTGTACAATTTTTTGACTTATAGGTTAAGATAAATATCTGCGCAAAAGCTCAAGAGTCAACCTCGTTAATATATCCAGTAAAACAGCGAATCATTTAGGTAACGATTCATTTTCAGTATTTTCTAATACTTTGTACAAACCAATAGTACGCAGAGAACATGTTTTATGTAATTTTATTTCTGTGGAGCAGGATTCTGGTGGCTTTGAGGGGACATATCCACTCATCTGCACACATCCAACGCATCACAGAAGCTGTTTTCTCACTTCCAAACAGTCCATTAAGATTTCCACAAGTACAAGAATGGAACCACCATCCTGATTGACAATGATCAGCACAGTTCCTGTTCCATTGATCGTTGTCTACATCAAATGTTGTGAATTTCATTCCATTTGCATCTGCTGCGTTATGAATCTTGTTTGTCATACAATCTAAAATATCAATTTTTTTATCTATAATATAGACGTACATGTACAATTTTATTAAAAAAAGAGGAAGAAAAAAACTGTCAAAATTGATATTGCATGATTGTTTCATTTTCTTTGAATATTTTTAACTCAATATTTATACTAAAGTCATAGACCATTCTCAGGAAATTATAAATTAATGTAGAGTGTATATTAATCTAAAAGATTTATGAAATATGTGTTACAAATAGGATTAATAAACCAAGCTATAACTGTACTCTACTAAGTAAAATTACAAAATGTACACCCCCAACAAAAAAAAAGTTGTATAAAAAGCATCGTTTTTATTCTCATGTCTCAATTTTTATGAAGGAGGTAAATTTGTACACAGCATTAAAGCATAGTGCATAGTAAAGTATATTTCATAAAAATCTTTCTTAAACATGTTGATTCATTGTATATTGTTTAACGTCCCATTCGAGATTTTTTCACTCTTGCTCATACAGAGACGCCATCGTATGCCGGTGAAGAACTTCAAATTTAAACCTATACTCCACACTGAGGGCCACTTAGCAGTGAGGGTTCTTTATCGTGCCAGCGTTCAACGTGACATGGGACGTACATCTTTATGGTCGTATCCGAAAGACCCGTGACTTTAGTTCTAGTACCGAGGGCTTGGCAAGAGAACAGTCAGTACCTATGTTTACTTTTAAGGTTTGACACAGCGCCGTAAACAAGAATCCAGGCCTCCTGATCACGAAGCTAACCCTCTTCCACTATGCTTCCGTGATCTGCTTAATCATGTAAAAGATGGATCAAAATGCTCGGTCTAACAAAATATTTTCTTGGACTTGAGAGCAGGACAACTTTTAGTTTCTTCGTAGGTGTTCCATTGGAATTTAGATCGATTTACTGTATATTGATTAATGTCCCTTTCGAGAATTGTTCATTCCCATGGAGATGTTACATGTACCACTTGCCTGTGGAGAGCTGAAAATTATGTCATTTACTCGACACTCAGGGCAATTTAGCATCTTAGGAGTTATATACAGTATATTTCGTGCCAGCACCTACTGACACACGGGACTTCGGTTTATTCGGTCTCTTCCAAAAGACCGATCTCCACGTCACGCAGTAGGTCAACTCCTTAATTCGCGACATGAGAGCAGAAGCTCTAACCACTGCACTAACAACTAAGCTGTAAATAAAAGAGATACAAAGAGCTTTTCCATAGTCAACTCTTTAAGGAGTAAAGATTCCCCAACCACTGTCGTACGTTGTTTACATCTCCCAACTTATTCGATAATCAAGAGCATGCTCAAAATATGATATATTTTCAAACTTCGGAAGGCTTTTGACGGATTGACTGATTCAGAGAAAATTAAAAAAAGAGTCTTTTTATATTAGGATTTAGTAGATTTTATGATCTCGTTTTAAGGACTTTGTATGCAAATTTATTATAACAGGTATAATCTTAAAATAACCATTAAATAATTGGAACAAAAGCGAACGATTCATAACAGTATATATTCACTGAATCGGAAGCCATGCTGTGGAAACATTTATTGGTAGGGGTCAATGTATGTGGGTAGCCAAAAACTTTTTAATGAATAATTAAACAAATACTGTAAACAAACTTTTATTCGCATCGCAAATATTTCTCGCCGCGAACCAGTCCTGAAAGTCTCTTTGTCTTTCAACAACTGATAAAAAGGCTTGATAGCGAAAATTAATCGTCGCGAACTAGTTTAATTTCGGTAAATCGCGAAATAAAGTCGTCGCGATTAAAAGTTGGTTTACAGTTGTTGTGTATACGTTCGTGGGGGATGAAAATTTGTGGCTGAGGGTTTCCCACGAAAGCCACGAATATTAGTTCCCAACGAACAATGATGACTCCACAGCATTCAATGGAGGTCCAGTGAGCTAGCACCAGCAGTATTGAGACTTCACCATCAATTTATATAAAAAAAACTCATTGAAAACAATGGTTCTAACTATTGACTGAAGCTGTGTATATGAGCAGAAAAAAATGTAAACCAAGTCTACTACAAATTAAAATATTTCAAAACGTTTTAAATGTTTTAAATGCAGGGGAGGGGTACATGCAGCAAGGAAGTTATAAGTTGCTTGTTCGTTCATTTAAAAAACGTAACGTCATGCAGTGTGGCAACGCACTTTAAAAATTTACACATTTTGAAAACAAAATTCAAAGTGCGTTAAAATTGGGATAAAATCAACACTCAAAGGGCGTTAAAGAGGCTGGGGATGGCAGCCATTTTTAGACCATTTCAATCTCCATTGAAGAGCTCCATATAAAGATATACAAAAATGATCAAATTTTTAAACTAAATGTATAATTTTTTTCTTTGCCAAATGATAATTGACAGCTTAAGATACTGTATCTAAAAAAATAAGTTAAATCTGGTGGTTAATTTGTGATTAAGTTGTTGACCCCCAGCCTCCTTAAAACTGGAATAAACTCAATTTGTTTTTCATAGTGCGTCAAGAGTTTACATCTCTATATTTTCCCATTAAAACACTTAACGCACTTTGAAGAAAAAAAAATGTTTAAAACAAAAATTCTGGATTTTTAGTAATAGAATGCCTTGATCTGTTATTTATCTTTCGAAAAATTATGATTTGTATTGATTTACTCCCGTGTAGTGGATTTGACAGGTAGAGAGTCTCTCGGCCCAGCTCTTTATATTTCAAAGCCAATAAATAGGATAGATAAACTTAAAAAGGGACAAGCCGCACTTTCAATGCCTATATGATGTATATCTTCGAAAAAAAAAAAACCGGAGGCTCAGCATCCCTCCTCTTGCCCTTCGCTGGGTTTCGATGCCAATGTTATATCCATACATGGATATGTATTTACATTACTGGAATGACGTTGAAAACTTTCAATAAATAAGTTCACTTTTAGTTAACTATTAGCCACACCCAATCCCCCTTCCTTCCTACAGCTACCGAAGGTATTACAGACTAGAATTTAAAAAAAAAAATCATAAATTAAACAATCATCTTTCTTTTTTTTCTAAAAGTCCTATTTCCCTGTAACATTTATCGAAACCTAAATACTTCAGGTCCTCAAGTAACCTTATCACAAAAAAAAAAAATCATTTTTCATATCGAATAATTGTAAGAATGTCGATCAAGCTATACACATTTTTTTCAAAGTGCGTTAACATGGTCGATATTAGCGAACTTTGAAAAGAATTTCCTTTTTTTTTTAAATGTGTCAAATTCCTCACGAATGACTCTATAAAAACAATTATAGGATCTTCTTTTTTTAAATGTATGCATTACTTTTTAACTGTAAAAATCCGCTTCTTTTCATTCAATATTAATATTTATGGAAACCTGACATGGCAAATGATGAAAAAGCAAGTCTGTATCTGAATGAGCATTTATTAATAATGAAATGACAAAGCAATCACAATATGTCAACACCTTGTAAAATTGACAATACCAAATACACTTAAATACATAATGTAATTGAAAGAAACATCAGAAACCATCATAAAACCTTATTTGAACATGGTATTATGTAATGAGATACGCATGGTACAAAAATAGACAGTAAACAGAATTCGTTCTTCACACCTAATCAGTACCGAGAATGGGGCATATATTTTAAGGTTAATTAGTAAACAAATTCACCAAAGAAAGAGTCAATTGTAAAAAAAAAAAAAGAAATTGTATAATTCTCTTACATTGAAGCGTTTTCAGGACGTGTAACTGGTTATCAGGGGATGTTTTCACCCCTTTAGGCACCTTACGTGACTTGCAATTTAATCTGTAGTCCATCTTTTTATTTATTTGTAAATGATTAATAATAAATGATGCGTAATGATTAATGTTACGCAATTTTACCATTTCCTGGTTGTTGATGAATATCCATTAATTATATAATAAAATGTATATATATATATATATATATATATATATATATATATATATATATATATATATATATATATATATATATATATATATATGTATGATAGTAATTATTCTCACCATATAATCCCGTGAATCCACTAATGGTTAAGTTGTATTCGGTGCTTTCATCATCGACAAAGAAATGACTGTATTCTGATTCTAATGGCTCGTTGTCTGTCTTCAGCATCTCAACTCTCATATAATTGTAACCATTTTTCGCCAACATGTGTATTGCGTCATTTCCTGTTGCAGAATTGTACATGTTTTCCATTTAATATATATATTTTTAAAAGTAATTAAACTGAGATATTAATGAATTGAAAATGATTGCGTAAGTTGTTTTATATAATTCTTCACATCAAAGTTAAAATAGGCTTTATATATATATATATATATAATACATATATATATATATATATATATATATATATATATATATAGATATATAAAAAATATCCATTTCAGCATAGAGGTGGGACAGGTTGTTTCTATATACAAACGTGCATATATAAATGAACGATATTGATGGCTTTAAAAATTTATTTAATGTTATAGAAAGATAATGATGTTAAGGAGTGATGCATTTGATGATTTTATCAAGCTTAACTATGTATTTTACAAATCTACTTTCAATTATAGGGTACTTGACAAACGAAATAAACGTTCGTGGTCTTCATAAAAAGTAAAAGATTTTCTTGATTGTACAAACATTTTCTAAAAAGTTAGTGGTTTTTTTTAAATAACAATAAGGAAAAGTATCAATGTGTCATTTAGATTACCGACGTGCAATGATAAGATACATGTGTACTGTAATTATTAGAGGTCCATATATCTCCTCCTTCGTCTGAAAAGTTTCACTTCCACTGATATAATCTTTTTTGTTCCGATTTGTTTGCTTTAAAAACGACGCCTTTACAATAATTTGGTTATTCTTGAGTTGAAGAGTGCATCCTGAGAATTATATATGTAGTTACGATAAACCGGTATATCGAAGTTGTAATATATCCAATATAAATCACTGTCCCACCTGTTTGTTTACGCGGCAACGAAACTTCCCTCCTCAACGAAAGAGCGCACCAAGGGAGATAATCTCAAAACGTGAGTATTAAGATAGATAAAACTTGAAATTTAATTAAACATCTTATCATATTATTTCACAATTCAGGCATACCAATCCAAAAATCAGATTTTTCTTTGAAGTTACCGAAACCATCTTTGTAATCGGGCCAGCTTCTATAAAAGTTTGTGTTATCAAAACACCTTCTTTGTATCACCTAATGAAAGTAAAAGTGTAAATATAGTGTTTAATACAAACTAATTCTGTTGATGAATTATTATTTTGAATGTTAAGACTGAAATTTTATTTCGTGAAAAATGTACATAAGATGAAAAAATCCAAATTGATAAATAGGAAAAGGGGTTTCAGAGTTTATACAAAAAGAGTATGCTTTCAATACAAATCTTGCCTTGTGATTTTCTTTAAATATGAAACTGAAGTAAAAGATGAAAAGTCATGCTTTCTGAAGCATTGAACTTCGATCCAGAAAATAACATACAAATTATTTTCAAGGTAAAGCTAAAATCATACGTTCTTCGTGTCAATATACTTACTTATGATATCAGAATTTGAAATCTTAAAAAGCTCGATGACCTTTTATAATATAAGATCTTAAGAGTTAATTGACTTACCACCCATTTGTGTCCCTTAGAGTAAATATATGGTACGTCAATTTCTTTATTATCAATATTCAGAGTCTCTACCGACGTCACTTCAGTAACACAGGTGACAACGCCTAAAGCAGGATTGTTGATATATTATATTATATATGGAGATTAAAAATGAAAAACTCACAGGAGCAAATTAAATAGAAGACAAAAAATTCAGATGTCTGTCGTGTTGAATAATGATGAATTACTTATTTGTGATATGTCTACTCTAAGAATTGGTTTTAAAAAATCTAGAAAAAGAAACTATGATGTTAACTTGTTTACAAGTACGTTGTTGAATACACGTTTTTACTTATAATATTTGTACATACTGCAAGGAGTGGTTTGATAATGTGTCCAATTTCCGTCTGATTGACATATAACTTTTTGTCTATATTTTTTCTCATGAGTCCAGGGATAGCATTGAAATATTCTAAGGGAACCAACACCACTTGTAAGAAATTGTCCTTTTGATTTTATTTCTTTTGCATTTTCAAAGCGAGGAAGAGGTCCACAATCTGTAAAGTAAAATAAAAAACACTGATCTCTTTTCAGGAATGCAGATAACTGATTTAATATTGTGTCAAGAATTTTTTTAAAAAATTTATTGAGGTCAACCTTCAACACTACTAACACAGTTGTACTGGATACAGAATAATACTTTGCATATTGTTTTTTTCCTTACATGTAATACAAAATCTACACAAAAGAGTTCTATAGGAAATATTGTGTGCGAGACTAGTCGACAGGGAATGCTTACTCTACAATTGCACCTGAACCTACCTGTGATATTTTCAGAGGTGCATTTCTGTTCTGGTTAAATAACTAATAATTCTTTAGTCATTTAAGCATGTTAATTGAAAGCAAGTCTTCGTTTTTTATTGACTAATCAAGTATTATGTAAATCAGATTTATAACTGCTGGACACCAAAGTGCGATGTGACTCCAAAGTTTGATGGTTATGAAAATATATTATAAGTATATAACTATATGTGACAATTAAATTGCAAGAAAAGACTGCACTGTATAAGTGCCGGAAAAACAAAGGTTGTATCGACCGTTTCGTTGCTTCATGTATGTCAAGGTCACGCCTCTTTTATTTTTAGCTTTTACCTCTAAACAACAATCAACTGGAGCAAGAAAAAACGAGAAATATGTTCTAACAACTTTTTAGAAAGATTACATTAAACATTTTGGTATACTTGTCTTAATAGATTCATTCGTGGAAAGTTGAGACAATGGTCACTATGGAATCTTATTCAACTTTTCTGCGCACGCGTACAATAGGGAGGTAGAAGTACTAGGGTATTTTGCAATATTTTTGTTATAAGCATACTGAAACTATTTTTACTTTTATTTTTCTCAAAAAAGGTTATAAAACCTGTAATTTTAATAGTTTTAGGAATTTAACAAAATTTGCACGGGTCATGCAAAAATTCTACATCTGTAAATTTTCCCCTTTTGTGCGTCACAGTGTCTCTTTAAATAATGCAAGAAATATATGTATATATGTTTGAAAATGTTCCCAAATCCGATAAGGTGATTTTTCTTACCTTTATAGACATTTGTTATGATTTTTCCGCCCTCTTGAGTTTATTTAGAGAAATAGAAAACACCTGACATTGAAATTGTGCCACACTGTGGGTAAACTATGGCAATGATTATACTGGGAAATTGAATTTATGGATTGCATGGATTGCAGGCTTTATTTTGAGTGAATTGTTGATGAATTCATTTTTTTTTTTAGTCATGCAGGTATACGAAAGCTATGAAGTCGCAGCAAAGTAATATAACGTTGTGATGAAAATATATTTCCATTTCTATTTTTTTTCTCTGTGATTACCTTTTGGAAGTTACTGGAGTTGATTTCTTGACAATTCTACCGGAATGTAAATTAGATAGGTCGATAGGTCAGGAGCTAAGAAGGCCTTAAACGCATAAAAATCTCGTGCGCATCTGTCTCTGTGTTTGACGCTAAAAAGGCCAAATATGCATGTAAATCTCGTGCGGCTTCATTGTGTCTGGCGTCAGTGGGCGAGGACTATTGAAATCCGCATGGGATTCCTTGTGTAATTTAAATCTATCTCTACATTTTTAAGTCTAAATCTATATTTTTATTTCACAATGAAATGGAAATATAAGGAATCACTGTCTAGTTAGGAGATTATGCCAGGGACATCAACAATAGTGGGAAACACGCTCGTTATGCAAATTATCCCATCTTTCCCACTATTGTTGATGCCCTGGCATACTCTCCTAACTAGACAGTGGTTCCTTATACAATACTCCTGATGGAAAATTGTAAAAATCAAAATTTTTGCAAGAAATTGAGCGAAAACACATATTTTTTATAAGATCGGTTGTACATTTACGTCACGTTTATTATATCGAGTAATATAAAATTCATCAGCTTCGGTTTAATGTTATTACCATGGTTTTAAATTCTTATACCGCCAGAAAAGGGGCATTTGACTATATATTTCATTAAAATGGTGTCACCTGTTCTCATCAACATTAGCGTATTTGAATAACGATCACATTTTAACCATGCAGACAAATCTAAAAAACAAATCAGAAAGAAACATTTAAAACGAGAAGAGTTAGCTGACAAATTTTAGCCTATGTTTTCAGGCAGACAGTAAACCCGCGATCTACCTATAGTGCATTTCGCATTTCAAACAAGCCATCAGACTTTGGCCTGATCATCGGGTATAAGCGTCCCTGAAGAGCAATAGGATTTTGACGCACTCCATCTTTGGCAAAACCATTGTGCTTTGACGTTCACGACTATCGCAGTTTGGAGTCTTACATATATAACGCCAATCAATATATACATAAAGTCACTTTCATTTCTGTAACGTGAACATTTGCTTAAAGCGATATTTTTCAAACGTTTTCTACCTCATATTAAAAAATCACGAAAACCTTTTATTAATTTAAGTTCTTTTACATGTATTATTTCTTTTTGCCTAACAATATTTACATATTCATGTGGAGATTAGGAACAGTATTTAAGCTCAAAGTTAACCAATTTAAAACATTTCAAATCGCGTACAGGGCAAACAAGGACCTTTAATAAAAGAGCAGAGGCAGAATCAGGTGCCTTGGAGGAGTGTGTATCTTTTTGTATTAAATTACCTGCAATTTCACACCTATGTGCACCAAAAGGACCAGGTACACACTTCATATTGATTGCACAATTGTGATTTCTGCAACCTCCAACAGAATGCTACAAAAGTATGGAAAAATCTTAAAAATAAAAAAAAAGTCTCACATTTGCATACCGGTAAATCAATATAGCTTTAAAAATCAATGTGACAATTGTTTCGGATGATTTTTTTTTCGATTCAGTAATTTATCCAAGAAAAGTCGTGAGTTATTATTTATTATTATATGTTGGTACTGCTCAAGGTTTTTTCAGGATTAGCGGACATGTTTTCGTAACTCATACACTAATGTCGATTATTTCATAATTTATGATTTTTATAAATAAAGAAATAATTTTTAAAATACCGTGGTGTTCGTAATTAAATAAACATGTATGCAGCATTCATATTTTGAACTATTGCGACATATACTCAGGATTGCCAAAGAAATAACATTTTTGCACTTAAAATCAAGATCTGAAAATTTCAATAAATTTAAACTACATTAAAAATTTAAAGTAAAAACGAAGAATCCTTACCCCTGCTATTGTTTTCAGAAGTTTTGCATCATTACATGTCAAACTACTAGGAATAACATAATGACATAAATATTGTGATGTTCAGATTCTGTGCATTTACGGATATAAGATGCCTGTAACTTATACACGTAAAATGTGACAAGAAATTAACAATAATGGATATGAAAATAACATACGTGTTAACAATAATAAATCTTGAATGATCACATTCAAATTTCTGACAACAAAAATAGTTTCAAATTACTTCACATAGTTATTTCCTTTAACCTCTCTGGAGTTTAAAGCTTAATAAGCAGTCAAATCATCCGAAAGTAATGACATTTTCCTGAATTTAAGCAGAATGGTTAAAATTATCTTAAAATATTTAGAAAATAAAAAAAGGGTAAATAATTATGATGTTTAGACATTACTAATTTAGTGTTAATGCTCATATTAAATAACGCTTTTTTTCATAGACCTTCACTGTACATCTGTTATTTATGCCAAAGATGAAGATAAATACATGACAGTTGATTAAAAGCGGACCGCTCCCTGGGAAAAGGGGTCTAAATAAAAAAAAATCGAAATTGAATTTTATAAATACGTCAAATCTACATCAAATTAAGGACATACAATCACGATTTGAACATTTATTTTGCTATAGTTTTAAAGTTGTATGAACACAACATGCTGCAATGAAACAATCAAGTCAAAGGCGTTATTCAAAAACGTCTAAGAAACAAAGACTTTTTGGCTGGTCAAATGATTGATTCTGGCTGCTCTTTTGTAGCTTTACACAGTACAGTTTCATGTTGAGAAATTAAAAAGAAAACAAGAGATATCATCTTTTTGGAAACCATACTTTTTGGTTTTACAAAGAATCAATAAGAAAGAGAGGCCATTGGAGAGCATTACAAGTTATAACTCATTGGTATCGGAGATGTCACTTAAGGACATACGCAACGTACCTTACGTACTTATAATTTTTCAAGTTATTCATCATTTAAGATTAGAGTGTCATTAGATGATCATAGACAAAAAGTCAATATGCATTTACAAAAGGTTTTGAGAAATATTTTGTTCAATTCAATGAAAAATCTGCAAAAATTACTGAAAATATATTCGCCGGATCCATGTTTTATTTTTAAAAACTTGTTCTAGAAGAAGTGTACAAGAAGTGTACAATAGCATAGATATAGACACTTAAAAAAGCATATAATTCCTTCATGTATTGGAACTCTTCAACTCCAGGGGAAAAGATAATAAGGTCCAAACTACATTGCGTATGTCCTTAAACATTACATGGTAATCGGGAGTTCTGTTAAGCGTTGAGACTGCCAAGCCCCTGAAAAGAAACCAGAACTCAAGAACGAGATTTATTGGTGCAAAGCATCAAATCGGCAACAAACACATCTCAATGCAATTTAGCATTATATGGAATTTTTTGCAAAAAGAAAATCAAAAGAAAAAGAATTTTAAAAAATTACATTACCAAGCATGGTACATTTCATTTCAAGGCTATTCTCATTTTAATACATTAATTTCCAGTGCTAACA
This sequence comes from Saccostrea cuccullata, assembly GCF_032062105.1. Lineage (NCBI taxonomy): Eukaryota > Metazoa > Mollusca > Bivalvia > Ostreida > Ostreidae > Saccostrea > Saccostrea cuccullata. Next base: position 4,322 of record NW_026920513.1, on the reverse strand, counting down.
AGAAAATTAAAACGGCATGAATAGTGTCATTTGCAACTGTAATTATTAATGTATTTAAAACAAAAATAACAATCTCTTAAAAAATTTTTAGGCAACGTAATTTTCATTTGGAAACTCAATATGTTTTCATTCTGTGGTTTATGCCCGCCTAGCAGTTAAATGCAACTAAAAATTATAAGATTCATTAGCAGAAGGTAGAAAGAGAATTTTTAAAAGGTTTCATTTGCAACTTTTATGTTTATAATTAATCAAGAAATATTTCATCGAAGCACGAAAAAATAACGCCTTAATTTCCCATGTGCACATTCTAATACAACTACAAATAGACCATCCGCTTCTGTTGTCGATATTAATGTGGGTTGAATTGGTATTAAATAACTAAGGCAATCTTTTTAAAAATGGTTTTTCTCTCCCTACCGATTGTCTTCAAATGACCCGACTTAAACATTTTTTTTTACATTTCAGGACACGATATTTTTTTTTCATTTTATTCCTTTTAATTCGTCAACAAATATTTTGAATACGGGAATTTTTTCGACCTACCTAATGATCCAATAATTTTACCCTGAGTAAGGGATAGGGAAAGAAAAAGTTATTTGAAGGATTTCCTAACACGCATGAATTTTACTTGCTACATATAATTTGAAAAGAAACGAGTCAGATTAAGAAGAATTAAAGTCATTCTTCTTTTCAAAAGCTAAGAAGCGATCCTCTTTAAGAAGGATTGTTTGTAAAAAATAGAAATACCATTCTGTAGATCACCGTATATGTCTTGATATCTTATTTTCGCGAAATAATTATTAAATATTTATCAACGAGACATAATGTTCAGGAATTGCTGTTACTCCTGTTTATAATCATAAGGGATACTTTTATATTCTCGTAATTGAAATTTTACTACATGTTATTACGCAAAAAATACAGTTCTCACGAATAATACGTGATTAATAGTACATATTCTTATACATGTACTGAGGAAAATAATATTCAATGAGAACGAATGAATGAATTTACACTAAGGAATGTAACAGAATCAAGTCATGATCTTAACTGGAGAATCCACAGCTAAAATTTTAGTTCAATATTGACGGTTGTAACGTAAAATTACGTAATTTTACCTGTTCCCATACTGATATGTCAACAAACACTGCCCTGGGTTCATCTGAGAGTAAATGTGATGATGTGTCCACACTGTTCATCTCACATAACAGTACACTTCTCCAGTAATTCACTGACAAACATCTTCTTCTACTGATACATTCTTCTGTACACTCTATAAAACTGACTTTCTGAACGATGTCAATTAAGGCATCCAATATTCTCTTACCGTAGTGGATTTTCTTTTCTGTATCTTGTGCAGAAAGACTGCAGATAAAAGCCATACTTATTAAGATTCCAACATATGTGACATATTTTCGCATTATAAATATTGAAGTGCCCATTCTTGAAATATGAAAATACTATGCTAGACAATACTCCCAGAAAAGACAATGTCTGCAAGACGAAACTACATAAACATTGTCTGTGTTTTATTGATCGGATTCAATAGCAATGAACCTTGAAAATTGAATTGACTGAAACAATTGAATGCAATCTCACCTATACCTAAAATGCGACCAATAAATGTAATGATTTTGAATAGTACATAATGATAGATCTGGATAGATGAAATCTTTAATCTCCCTCTTTTTAGTTCATCTTAAAACGTTTTTCCAAATATTGATTTGTCAACAAAAAGTTAGAGTATAACATTTAATTGTTGTTCATTTTGTGATTAAAGAGAAACTTGGCCAAAAAAAAAAAAACAAAAAAAAAAAAAAGAAAAAAAAAAAAAAAAAAAAAAAAACAAAAAAAAAAAAAAAAAAACAAACAAACAAACAAAAAAAACTTTAACCTTATTTTTGAAAAAAGACAAATCCAATTTACAAATAATTTCAATTAATATATAAATTCATAGCATGATCACCAATTTGAGCTACATAAAAGATATTATATGTAGAATGCTGACCCTTGATGTCTTACCATAGAAGGTACGACAAAATAACTTTTCAGAAAAAATAAGAAAATAAGTCGGCGAAAACTAGATTGTAATCCATAGGATATCAATTTTCTAATACAGTTGGAACGGACGTGCTATTGATTGATTGAATGCATGCTGTTTTTCGTCCATATTGAATGTCAACATCTACCAGTGACGAGTTTCAAATTTAGTCATTTACTCAACACTCAGGACCATAGAGCAAGGGGGTCTTTATCGTGTCATTGTCTATTGTGACACGGCCGGGATTTTCATTTTCAAAGTCCCATCAAACTATCCACAGCTGATGAACGCTTGGCAACTCAGCAGTTGAAACATTCTTAAACAACGTGATTTCAGCAGTAAAAGATGAATATGATTTGTAATTGTATATTCATTTTAACTTATCAATACATATTATGAACATATTTGTAATATGAAAAAGGCGATTTTTAATGTAACGAAAGCTCAAATCGTCTGCATTTTATACACAGGTAAGCAAACATATTTTGCCTTTGGTGTTAAATGAAACAGCGTAATCGAGACATGGTGACCTAATTCGTTTCTCTATAGAGCAAACGATTACCTTTAGTTTAGCGTTTGTACCATATATACATGGAAGAATAGAATTAACGTCCTTGTTGTCGTGAATGCTGCAGAATAACCTCCTCGGTCTCAAAATGTTGTTTGAAATATAAAAGCCTCGGCTAGCGCCTTGGCTTTTATATTTCAAACAACATTTCTCGTCTTCGGAGGTTATTCTGCAACATTCACGAAAACGCGGACTTTATTTTTTAAATCCCATTGATTTTTAGCGATATTCAATTTTAGCGATCTCAGCACACTCGCTAATAATGCCAAAATAAAATCCTCGCTAAAATTTCCATTTATACGGTAAACAGAATACATGTAAAGTTGTTGAGTCACGTTTTGTCCGCCGTCACGTTATGTCCGCCGTCACGAAATGTCCGCCTCTTTTTCAGAAAAATCGTCACGTTATGTCCGCCGTCACGAAATGTCCGCCTCTTTTTCAGAAAAATCGTCACACTATGTCCGCCGCCACGAAATGTTCGCCTCTTTTTCAAGAAAATCGTCAACTATGTCCGCCGCTACAAAATGCCCACATTCCTTCTAAACAAATCGTAATATTATGTCCCCCGCTACAAAATACCTTCTAAAACAAAACGCAATATTGTCCGCCGACAAGAAAAGTCCCTTTCTTCCGAAATGAAAAAATCGTCAGATTATGTCCGCCGCAAAGAAAAGTCCGTCTTTTCTCGATAAATAAAATCACTGATCACACAAATGTCCGCCGTTAAATGTCCTTCAATATTTCGGATTGTAAATATCGTCTCGTAATGTCCGCTATCATAGGCGTCGGAAGTTTTTTTGTTGTATTGATTTTTTATTCATTTATTGACCTATTTATTTATATTAATTAACTTAAAGTTGGCGTAATCTTGTGTTACGTCTTATATAGGAATTAAAATAGGTAAAAGTGTTGGTATTTAGGTTAAAAAATTTAAACTATCCCAATCTCGTTCAGCAAAAATTCCATAAAGAAAAGAAAATTATTTCAAGAACGTTTTTTGTGGACCTTAATGCATGTTGTAAAGATGAGAGTATAGTTAATTAAATAAATCAATGTTTTTTTGGAGGTACAAAAATTTTTTTAAATTTGTTCTTTCAAAAATGCTTCCGACGCTATGTTCACGGAATTAAAATAGGGATATATTGTTTACTTCTAATTACTAATGAGTTTCTTTTAACATTGTCAAAGCCGATATTGGCTTCGTTCACGTACAATGAATATATAGAAGAAATATTCTAATTTCTTCTTCTTAAAATGCATTGAATATTGAAGCACTGAATAGTGATGTCAATTAATGTAGCTTTTAAATATTCCACCCTAATGTGATTTATTCATAATTTTATAATTAAGGATTATTTTTAATCCTTACTTTCAGCATAAGAGGAGAGAAACATTAACATGAAATATTTATAACTCAATGTATTTAATGTGAAAAATGTTAAAGATTCAGATTTTCTTTTATCTTCAACAGTATTTCCTGGCTTTAATTGCTGTAAAAATAGTAAACACTCCGGTGATCCTTCGCAATTTAAACAGAATGTTGGAAGTTTTATTGTCAAAAACTAACATTTTGAAATAGTCCAGTTAGATAAACAGTGATTTCGGAGCTCTTTTTTTTTTTTCAATTTTAACCAATGTGTATTGATTTGTTAGGGATAATGTACATATACTACATAATATTATCATTTAAATATAAAAATAAAATGCAAATTG
>NW_026920512.1:0-17344 GCF_032062105.1 Saccostrea cuccullata | reverse complement strand
ATTAGCTAGAACTATATATCATCTCAACATTATGAACAGAATCATGGAAATGTGAGGTCAGTGAATATTCATAATTTTTATATATATGCCAGCATATTCCCATGCCCAGTAAGTACGGTCGAGAAACATCAGTTCAAAATGGCACCAAAAAATGTTTTGATTGATTGTATATTGTTTAACGTCCCTCTCGAGAATTTTTCACTCATATGGAGACGCCACCACTTGCCGGTGGAGGGCTACAAATTTTGTCCTATGCTCGGCACTCAGGGCCTTTGAGCAGTGAGGGATCTTTTTCGTGCCAGCACCTACTGCGACACGGGGCCTCGGTTTATACAGTCTCATCCGAAGGACCGGTCTCCACGTCCCGCAGTGGGATTTGAACCCGCGACGTAAGGATTGACTCCTTACTTCGCGACTCTAGAGCAGACGCTCTAACCACTGCGCCACGCGGGCGACTGTTTTGAAAGGCCAGCCCTTTTGTATCTATTTTCCCTTGTCATGATAAATGCAAATGACTGCCACCTCAATCCAGGACCCAGACCACTAACATTTCTATGCCAAATATGTGGCAAAGCATGTAAATGGTCTAGAGAAGTACACGCCATAGCATGTAACAACTGCGAATTATGGTTCCACAGGAAATGTCTTAACTTGAAAACCTGTGTTTATGAAGCTTTTAGTAAGACCGATGTAAGCTGGTACTGTTGTCAGTGTGGGCTTCCAAACTTCAACACTAGCCTCTTTGAGGACATAGATTTGGCCAGCATGAAAAATAGCTGTGGCACGCCGTCACACTCATCACATATTTCCATAGCCTCTGAATTTGATCTAGACAATGTAGGACCACCCCAACACACGTCGTCACCACAAGCTTCCAACAGAGCCATCAAGTACGAGTTTGACAAAAGAGAACTGCGCGTCATAGTTGTCAACTTCCAAAGCATTAAAGCCAAAAGAGAGTCTCTATGGAACTTACTGTTGGATACTGATCCTGACACTGTCATCGCCACAGAGACCTGGTTACATGAGGGAACTGTGGAAAAGGAAGTTCTCCCAGATAATTACCAGTTCCTTGCTAGGAAGGACCGACTAGGCGACTCACATGGAGGTGTAGCAGTCATAGCCAAATCCAACATTGCTGGGGTCCAAGTAGATACAGATACCACCACAGAATTTACAGCAGCTGCGATCACCTGTAAGCACAGTAAAGACCCATTGATCATTGGTTCACTTTACCGGCCACCAACCCCGTGGAAATCCGGGTTAGAATAGGTCCTCAGTACCCCCTTGCTTGTCGTAAAAGGCGACTAAATGGGGCGGTCCTTCGGATGAGACCGTATAAACCGAGGCCCCGTGTCACAGCAGGTGTGGCACGATAAAGATCCCTCCCTGCTCAAAGGCCCTGAGTGCCGAGCATAGGCCTAAATTTGCAGCCCTTCACCGGCAATGGTGACGTCTCCATATCAGTGAAATATTCTGGAGCGGGACGTAAAACAGTACACAATTTATTATTTATTTACCGGCCACCAAGCAGTAAGATGGAATACATAGAGGAGCTGTGTTCAGCTGTCAAGTACCTTGCCAGGAGATATCAAGGTTCAGTCATATGGATCGGAGGCGATGCCAATCTGCCCGATGTCGACAGGAAGTCTTCCAGAACTTCTACCCAACATAACCCAGCAGGTATCAACACCACTTTTATCAACACTGTGTTTGACACTGGAGGCGAGCAGGTGGTAATTTCCTACCCGAGGTGCCAACACCTTAGATGTTTTCATCACAAACCCCCCCTCCTTATTAAACAGGTGCATACCTTGCCCGGGCCTTAAGGCCCTGTCACACCAAGCTGCGTTCACACGGAGTCATTATTTTTTAATTCGCCTTGGAATCGCAGGAAAATTGCACAAATTTCTGTAAAATTTTCACAATGTGAAGATGTCACGGCGTCCCTACGGCGACGGACATGATTCTACAGCGATCTCACGGCGTTCTACTGCGTTCCCACGGAGATCTCTCGGCGATTGACTGCGCTTCCGCGGAGTTTTCACGGCGCGTTAGGAGTTTTCACCTCGTGTTCACGGCGTTCTCACTGCGCTGGCTGCGTTCACAATACGTTCACAACTATACTTCTATTTCTATACTCATTCATATATATTCAGAAGGAATGTAAAATATTTTTGTTTAAAGATTCAAGTTACATGGTGAAAAGACTTCTAATCATGCCAAGAAATATTCTATATAATTAAAAATGTTCTATTTAAATAATTTAGTACTAAATTATTAATAGTTTTATGATTAAACTCCCTTTTTTCAATTTTATCGGTTCAGATGTGTTGTTAGATTTTCTTTGATTTTATTATGAATGTAAAAAAAATAAACACACTGAAAATTTTTCTGTAAAATTTAAGTGGAAAAAAGGAACAAGTTCTCGTGTAATTTTCTCTTCCATTTTTTTCACTTAAATGGTCCTAGTGCAACAAATAAGTTGGAATTATTGCTGATCAAATATGATCCCATTGCTCTTGTTTTGTGAGCTGGCTGACAACGCTCTAACAACGCCCTGAAAGCGCATTGTGATCGCCAAATTAAGGACGCTGTAGAAACGCCATGGGAGCGCAATGATCGCAGTGACAACTCCGTGCTGTCGCCGTGTAATCGCAGTCGAAAAAATCACAAGACGATAAATCTCATTAGAAGCGCCGTAAAAATGCGATAGAAACGCAGTGACATCTCCAAGGACTCCGCGACATCTCCGTGAGGTCTCCATGGAAGCGCAGTCTACTATCACTGCGTTCATGCCGCGATCATGCGCGTCTTCACGGCGTTCATTCGGAGCTCCCACTACGTTGTTGGAGATCTCACCGCGCTGCTGCGACGATCATACTACGTTTCTACTGCGTTCTTATCAGACTATGATCACACGGCGCGTACTTTGTGCATGCCCAAAGTGATCGCCGTCCCCCGGCGTTCTAGGAGACCCTACGCGATCCTACGGCGTTCAGTGGAGATCTCGCCGCGTTGTCACGGCGCTGTAGGAGACTCTACTGCGATCACCTCGGCGTTTTGCATTTTTTGAGGACGCCGTGCAGTCGCCGTGAGGACGCATCCCTTGTGTGACAGGGGTTTTAGTGACCATGACATGGTCATGATCGACACAAACATAGTGCCATCCAGACAGAAACTAGTCAGACGCCTTATCCACTTATGGAAGAAAGCCAACGCAACAAAAATGGCAGGAGATCTTGACAATGACTTGGCACACCTCCTTGACGGCTCTACACACGACACCCCCATAAACGACCTTTGGATCACTTTCAAGACAGTCTGCCTCAACACCATCAGGAAGCATATATCAACCAAGTGGACTTCAAGTAGCTTTAACCAACCATGGTGCAACAGAAAAATCAAGCAACTTTCCAGACCAAAACGAAGAGCTTTCAACTAATATAAAAGATCAGGCAAGGATAAGGACAGACAGAGATACAGGCGCCTGCAGAAGTCAACCAAACAGGAATGTAAGAGTGCCTTTAACTCGTACATATCAGACATGGTGCAGGAGGATTCCAACAGCAAGAAACTCTACTCTTTCATTAAGAGTAAGAAGTGTGACAGTGCTGGGGTTGTTCCACTTCGATCTGACAGGAACCTTTATGAAGATCCACAAACAAAAGCCTCTCTCCTGAACCAACAATTTTCGTCAGTGTTCACCACAGAGGATTCATCTGATATCCCATCCTTAGGCACTAGTTCCACCCCATCGGCACCTGATATTAGAATCACAGAGAAGGGCGTTCTGAAGCTCCTGCAAGGACTCAACCCCAATAAAGCGGCTGGCCCCGACGAGATCTCCACTAGATTTCTGAAAGAGATGGCTCATCCAGTTACATCAGCGCTCATCAAGATTTCCCGAGCATCCATTGACCAAGGTCAAACATCTGAGGACTGGAAAACAGCGAATTTCTCGCCTATATTCAAGAAGGGTGCTAAAAGTAAGCCTGCAAACTATCGCCCTGTGTCCCTGACCTCTGTGTGTTGCAAGGTAACAGAGCACATCATCCACAGCCACCTGATGAATTTCTTCGAGCATCACAATATCCTAACCGACTTACAGCATGGGTTCAGGAAGAAGCGATCCTGTGAGTCCCAACTAATAAGAACAATCCAGGACCTCGCCACGAGTATTGAAAACAACACCCAGGTTGATGCAGTGCTACTGGATTTTTCTAAAGCATTTGACAAGGTCGCACATGAGAGAGTGCTAGCCAAACTAGACCACTATGGGGTACGAGGCAGCCTACTCAATTGGATCAGGAGTTTCTTGTCTGGACGAACGCAAAAGGTATTGGTCGAGGGCCATTTTTCACCAACCGCACCTGTTACATCTAGAGTGCCCCAAGGAACGGTCCTTGGCCCACTGCTTTTCTTGGCATACATCAACGATTTACCCTCCAGAGTGAGATCCAAGGCCAGGTTATTTGCTGACGACTGCCTTCTGTATAGGACCATCACTACAGAAGCTGACGCCAGACAACTCCTGATGGACCTTGACAACCTCCAAGATTGGGAAACAGACTGGCTAATGCATTTCAACCCAGACAAGTTCGAGGTTATCCGTATCACCACCAAACGGAAGCAACGCGTTACCCCATATTACATCCATGGGAAGGAGCTAGCCACTACCACCAAGGCAACATCTCCAACAGCCTATCGTGGAACCATCATATTGATAGTGTCTGTAAGAAAGCAAACAACACCACTTCCTTCTAAATGAGGAACCTCTCGTCCTGTCCCAGCAATATCAAGGACAAGTGTTACAAGACCTTCGTCAGACCCCAGGTAGAATATGTATCCACCGTCTGGGACCCTCACACAAAGAAAAACATCGAAAAACTAGAAGCGGCAAAGAAGGGCAATTAGGTTCGTGACCAATAACTACAACGTCACCAGTAGTGTCACAACGATGATCAGACAGGCTAGAATAGGAAAGTTTACAACATCGCAGAATTAAAGCAAAGGCTATTATGATGTATCCTGTCGTCCATTCCCTTGTTACTATAGACCTGCCTCCCTAATTCAGCCAAACAGGAGCAGCCACCAGGGTACACCAACACCGGTACAGGATCTCATTCTGCCGTACCAACGTCTACAAGGAATCGTTCTTTCCTACTACCATCAGGATATGGAACCAGCTGCCAGAAGACACCATCACGGCCATGTCCCTGGAGTCCTTTAAGACCAGGATTCAGGGATATAAAGCACCATAATTGAAGCAGGACATGTAAATATCAGTTTTTAAAATTGTAAATAGATGTGTGGACTCCCCCTCACGTACACGTTTATAATCAAAGTGAGAAAATGACGCGGTAGAGGCCCTTCACTTCATATGAAGAAGAAGAGGAACCTGGATACCTGGCTGATTCTATATGCAGCGGTAATGAGTTGTTTTCGACTACAAAAAATGTAGAGGTAATGATCAGTCGAAAATTTCAAATATGTAGCGGTAATGAGTTGAAATTTTTGGCGATGTAGCGGTTATGTTGACCTCCCGTATAGAGATTCCTCATCGAACACCACTATGCTAATAAAGACATACAAAGGAAATTTCTGAGATTGGTCAGGTAGACGGCATAGATAAAAAACAAATCTACTAAAATTATAAAAATACCACAATAAAATTAAAAAAAACATTTTTTATATTATAAATTCTACAATATATTAATCACGAAAGTTTCCTATTGTATCATATGTTATAACTGACCCTATATTTATATACTTGTATCTAGATAGCAAAAACAGACAACGACAAAAAATAGTTTTTGACCCATTGTATTACTAGTATTAGGTCTATGGGTCAAAATCTTTATTTCAGAGACAAGAGCTTGTGCTATTTATCTCCGGATTTTGGGATATTTTATAATCTTAAAATACCAATCAGGCGTAATAGAGCTGGTCGGAAATACACAATGGTTGGCGTATCCTAAGTACAGGTAATATTAATTTAGTGAATGAATCAATCAAATTTACCATTAAATAGAATAAATGTTTCCAAATTTAACTGACATTTGCCTGAATTTCAGTTAATTTTGTCATGAGCTGCAAAATGTAACATGATTTAAAACACCTTTCTAAACTGAATTAAGCTAAATATTAATGAGTATAAAAATGAAAATTAAAGCATCGATATTTACAAGTCTTTGACAATATCTTGGGAACAAATCAAACTGGTGCATGTTATAAATTTTAAATGTGTATAACTTATAACAAAACCACGATGACATGGTACTGGCATACATAGGTCTTGGTATATAAAGCTTTGACATGCTTTAAATCCCTGTCAAAAATTATGAGAACACTCGGCATTTGGTTGTACGTTGTTGTCTTCACAACTGATCTTGGAATGGGGACGTTTGTGCCCCCTCGCTTGTCTTCTGAATTTCTTCAGACTCTGGGCATTGACCCCGGAGGGCGCGTACCCATCACTCGACCTCTCTTACCGTACGTGCAGCAGCTGTTTCTTCAGATAGAAGAAAAACAAGATGACCTACGTATGTATTCAGACCGGGACCCCAGGGTACAGTTTTACAATCCGGAGTCGCGTAAGTTTAATATACTTCATCATTTTTGTATATTTTTTTTCACCTTGAAATCTCTTTTCTTTTAAAAGAGCACTTGGATATAAATTTTGCGAATTTAAACTAGTTCTGCATTTTTAATGTTTTAAAGTCGCACATTTAAGTCAAACACTGCATATTTTAAGTTTTTTTGTAAATAACAATCTAAATCATTTAATGAGCTGTTTAAAAATTAATTATATGCTTTAACAGTGAAGATAAAACATTCAACACCTCGTTTAACAATACAACTATAGTATATATTTTAAATTATCAAAAGTAAATTATGAATATGCACATGACTGTTTAATTATGACATGCAATTAACTTTTTATATCTTGATAATGTTAATTGAATTGTGAATGGCAGTGCTAATAAAAATTATTCATTTTTCTAATTTTTTTTCTTAAGAATGCACAAGTAATTCTCGGCGTATATTTTTGTTTTAATACAAACAATTTCGATGCATATTCACTCCTTCTTAAATTAAAAATAAATTACATTAAATCAAAAAACAAGACCAAAAAAAATTAAAGAAAAATTTGTGCATCATTGAAATAAAATAACCATGGATTAATTCTGCATTTATAGAATAACTACATAGCAACTTTTGTGAATTTCAAAGTATCTAAATGCTTTCTGTTGACGATTTAGTTATAACAACATGTTATTTCTGATGAAAAGAAAGAATTTACAATTAAAATTAATCGAAAATTGTATTATAAAATTAACTTATTAAGGGAGGAATATCTTAACAAATGTGTCAGATATGAGTGATTTTTAATACATGTAAGTATATTATGAAATAATTGTGTTTTGGACATATTTCATTGAAATAATCAAAGGTACTGACGACAAGTTCTTTTAACTTACTGTTTTCTATCCTAAAATATAACAGTACATCTTGAAATTAAATACTTGTTAATTTTATCTTTCTATATATATTATTTTAACTAAAAATTCAGTTTAGTGACATGAAAATTAAGTGTAATGGTTTCATTATTGAATTTATGGACACGGCAAAATATTGTTATTCGTTGCTAGAATGCATTCAACGCATTTTTTATCTAGACAATAAACTGTGCATCTTCTTAGGTTTTTAACCTATTCCGTAATTTCATATCCGAATCTCACTTTCCATACATAAATAATATTTTTTAAAGAGACGTGGACACAGTTTAATCTGAAAATTTTCAAATTTATTTTTCCATTTTTTTTATGTTTGCAGATACTTATTAAGGCATTTTTAATGATTATCAAAAGTTTTATATTCAGTTGTCGAGATACAAGACAGATTTAGAGTCCAAACCTTTGTAATGAAAACAAGGCTCGAGTCATTTTTTTACATAGGTTAAATATACTAATATATGTTCGTTCAAAGCAGATTAATTCTCAATACCATTTCATAGTTTTCTAGTGACTTACTGAATCTTGTTTTGTTATAAATATGATATTTTCTACATGTGAACAAAAATAAGACATGTGCCTTGTTTACATTATGAAGAATTTTAAGTTCTGTATCTTTGTAAATCAACAAATGATGTTCAAAATTTCGCTGATCGTTTGAATTGCCTTAATTATAAATATTAAAATTGTTTTTAAAAAGTCAGTTGACGCTGTGTCCATGTCCCTTTATATACCGGCAATAGGAAATTTCCTACGATGTTTGTTAAAAAAGATTAGAATTACCATTAAACATTAAATATCTTACTGTAGTATGTCAACATTTTTCTATAGATTCCTCTGAAGGTCTCCTTGAGTTTGATTTATCAGGAGCACCTATTGATGGAAACGTGACCAAAATAGAGATCGCCTTCACAGGACACACCCACCGACAGATCTCTCTACAAATCACATCCCCATACCGCCCCGGAATCAGTAAGTGCTTCTATGATTGGAGTTTCATAACGTAAACATTAATGGACAATATTAAATTATTACATGTATATTAGAGATACAACAATGTAGATGACTTTTCTTTCCTCATCTTTCCTTTCTGTTTCAGTTGCTTCCTCCTTTGTTTCAATCACAACGGCTTTACAATTGGGATGGAATATTTGTATTTCAGTTAAAATATGACAGAATGATAAGTAAATTTTGCTCAAAAGATCATTATAACGACCATAGGAGTTACAAAATGCCGACTTTAAAGGGGGATACTGATATTCCTGTAACATCAACTTATCTGTCAGTAGCTATTTTGGCCTAAATCTGTAAAACATCCAGGTATAAAACACTGTGATGTCTTTTATTTCCAATTCACTGGGATATATCTAGTCTTACCAAAATTTAAAATAAGCCGCGGTTTATTTTCAAGATTTTAGGGTATATTGATAAAACGACATACATGTATTATATCTGAATGACGAGTTGAAGGCCTCAGTGAAGTTTTTAAAAATAAATTCTGCTTCATCTGAATAGAAAAACGGACCGGTTGATGAAGGAACACAATTAGTCTCGATTGGAGTTCCAACATCCTTTTAACAGGGAACTTGTGTGTAGAATCTGTGATTTTGTTAAAGATCAATCACAAGATAGGAAAATGTCCGTGTTCTCTTTCCATTGAAGAAGTAGTGATACAAATGATGTATTTTAATTTATCGTAAGGAACAGTCTTTTGAAATTTTGAAAAGACATGCTAGACTACAGACTTATTTCTTTTGAAAAAAAAAATGGTGTTTAAGATTGTCTTCAAGTTCTTTGGCGTTTTTGAGAATCCACATTTGTTATGCACCACTTTCAGAAAGTGTTGTGGCAGAGTGCGTCTGAAGTTTTTGCCTTCACAGTAATAACTGTTTAATAAGGAGTAAGGAGAGGGGCTTGGTTGAATACGTATTGGATCCCACAATGTATCTTTGTTTGTAAGTGTAACGTGCGGATACGCTAACTGGACTGTCTTCAACAAGTCAAGAACTCCCTTGAAAGTTTATAAATTTATTTAACAGGAAACAAAACAATACTGTTCAACATTTCACAAAATCTCTGGTGTTTCACAAACTCATAAAAAAAACCTCTATAACTGGAGTCTTATCCAGTAATTAAATAATTCATGTGCAAGTCTAACTCTCTTAGACCTATTAAAATCCCAAGTTTAATCCTAAACTGGTAATAAACCAGTAATCATGAAAATCCACACCAGTAATATACTGGTAAATAAATATTATTCAATCTCTGAATAAAGTTTTCCCCCACACCACTTAATCAAATTATTTAACCCCAAAAAAACTAAATTAAACACACACCTTTACACTGGTGTAATCTACTGTCTGTAATCTAATCTCTGTCTACTCTGCTGTCTGCAACTCTCGTTCTTACTATATATACGTCATAAAATACTACGAAATGACGTAGAATACGATAACCAATAAGAAACGTCGCGCACCTGATCATCAACCAATCACAGGCGATACGCGATAACCTTATTCCCACGATAACAAAAAGTTGTGTACATGTTTCACCATAAAATAGAAACAAGTAAAATATTATAACTACTTTATAAACAAAATAACTTTCGTAATAATTAAAGAAGATTGACATACAATTAATTAAATAAATCGCCGCTTACAACTTTTAACAATTTTAAGAAAAATGCATTCTGGGAAACCGCACTTCCGGAATAACAAACCATGCGGCGAAAGAGAAAACATACCAGGTAACAATTTATCAAATAATCGCTAAACAAACACCGTTTTAATTATGTGATCATGTATACAATATAGGAAGCTATAGATAACAATTAATCTAACATCATAACAACATTAAAATCTCGAAAAGCAAACAAAATAACGTATGCGGCAATACACATCGTCTGACAGAATTCGGGGGTCGTATCAAAACACAATGCACTAAAGAAAAATGTAATCAAGTAATACGGTTAAAACTTCGTGGTTATAATATCACTGTCACTCTATTTGTCACATTTTGCCCCCTGTTAAAATTGTCCAAGTCCCTTTGGACTTATTTTACAACAATAAAAAAAAATGTCAACAATGCAAGAATGAAAAGATGATCTCAAATCAAGATGAAAGTGTGATGTAACAATATATGGAAGGATGATTCTATAACAACAATGCAAATATGAAAATATGACAACAATGCATGAAAACATGACAAGGTAAGTATAAAAATATAACATCATGTAAATATGTGCATCTGTACTTGCACATAAATGCTAACAACTGATAACAATGTACTTTGCTAATGCTAATAATTTAGAGACAAAGGTACATAAGCATAACTATAATTAGTTAATCAAGTAACATATCCTAATCTTCCTTGATTTCATTTACAGAGTTAATCAGAACAGAGGATACCAATGGACACAATTCATGTTACTAATCTTAAGCTCTCATGAAAAATAATTAAGGTAAGTATACACAGATCAATTTCTCAAGTTACTGTCTTCAAAGATTATTAGATTCATAAATAAATTACCAATTCCAATGAAAGTCATTCAACAAAGACATCAAGTAAAATATGAATTCTCAATCATTCAAAATGATTGTACAGTCATTGCTCAAAATACATTCAAGTACTCCAACTTATTACTTCAGACACTCTCAAGTATATACAATGTACATACATCAAACTATCATTACAATCATAACATATGGTAATATGATAACATACAAATTCAAGCAAAATAAACCACCAATGCTCGAAGTTACAATGAAAAATACACAGAAAGTCCACCACCCATCCCAATCCTAACCTTACTTCCCAATTATCAATAAAAGAAATATTATAACAAGTTAACTTATCTGAGGGGAAATATACTTAGCACAAAGTTAATGTCCATTTTTACTCTTTCTTTCAGGCTTGAAAAGATTCTCAAGGGGAGATGGTCTTCGGTACGGCTCTGGTTTCCTTGCTGATGGTCGTCTGGGCATTTGATAAACAACTGATTTCATTCTTGGGGGTGGCGGAGACTTCTTCCGATACGAAATATTAGGACGTTCTCCTTCCCCTGGTCCATGATGCATAGATCTCATCTCCTCGATATTTGCAAACAACACAACTCCATACTCTCCCTCTTCTGCCGTCTGTGGTCATCAACAACATCCTGCAAGTTGATAAAGGGTAATACTCTGCAATAGGAACATGGAAATTACCATGTGATTTATATTAACAATAATATGACATTGTTACATACAAAAATAGCTATACTTTCTTAATAGCCATAAAATTCTTATCAGAAGAATACCCCATTTATTAAACCAATAGTTAGACTTGCATCATGTAAATATGAACATGATAAACAACAACTCTCTTGTTGTATTCATAATAGATTATTTAATTTGTTATTTGTAGGCTGCATAGGCATGACAGAGAATAACAAAAATGGTAAGTCTAATTTTGATTTCTTCTCATTTCCATAGCAACTTTCTGGATCCATTTCGGCAGGTCATCATCTCGATAAGGCAACAACTTGTTGTGTTGACAACTTGACTCTCCTCTGCCGTCAAGCTGAAACCAATTCAGAGTAGACTTCTGTGACAATGCAAGATCTGACATAAGCTTGTTTAAATTTTGGACATTCATTTTCTCTAAGTTTTTCATTTAAGAGCCAAACAACATCTGTATAATTCTTTAGCAGGATTTTCAAGGTTTTTGCCTCTCCTTTGGACAAGTTCCTTACAGACTTCTCACACAGATCTGTCAAGTGTGCTAAAGATTCCTCTTCAGTTTGACCTTCCAACCCCTTTCCAATTTCAGCTACTCTTCTGACATTGTTTTCATCAGCTACATGTAAACCCAATCTTGATACCTCCAAACAGACCTCAGCAGTTCCCAGAACTGTATCTTGGTACAATGTTTTTGTTTCTTCCAGAGGATTCATGATTCTCAAGGGTACTGTAACTTTCCTAACAATATCAATCGCTGCTGGCGCCACAAGCAATGAAGATTTAGCTGTAAATTCTGGTGAAGATTCAAAAAGGAATTTTTTTTTCTTTATCTTCTTCACTATTGCGTTCAACAAATGCCTGAATCAGCATTTCGCTCATAGGGGGTATAAGAGTCAATTTCAATTCATCATCATTTGAAATGCATGGAATTTCATGTCCGTAAAATTTTATAATTTTTCTGTCCAGATGAATTTCGGCTTTACTTTCTTTATCCATTAAAATGTCCATTCCCAGCAGAGCATCGTCTTCTATGTCTGCTACCAGAAGTTGTTTCTCTATTTTTACTTCTCCAATTTGAATTTCAAAGGATCCATACCCATAAACAGGTATATTTGCCCCACCTGCACCTCGGAGTTGAGAATTTCCTATCAACAAAGGTTTTTTATCATCCTTTAATTTCTTGTAAACTCTGTGAGACAGAATACTGGTGGAAGCTCCAGTATCTGTAGTATAATGAACAAAATACCCATTCACCGTTCCCTCTAGATAAATTCCTGTTGTATTTGGTAATCTGTTTAATTTTGTATTTGAATCTAGTTTTTCTTCTTTTGTAGAGTCTCTACTGTCCGTCTGTCGGTCCTCAGTAGTAATCTTTGTAGCCATCCCTCGACCCTCAGAAATGGCTAATGGCCATTTAAAGGACGGGGTCTAACAGCAGGCTGTTGAGTCTGGTTGTGCGGTATTTTCAGGGGACATTCCCGTGCATAGTGTCCATTTTGTTTACAGCAGTAACAGACAATAGTAGGTATTCTTTTGTCACCATTTTCGACTTTCATGTGGTTTGTCACTTGCTGTAGTTCGTTGGTCCTGTTATCTGCTAAAATTTCAGTCTCCTCTTTTGTGCCATATTTCTGCTTGTAAAACTCTAACTCCTTGCTTAACTTTTGCAGCTGTACTTCCAAGTCATTATTTCTTTGTTGTTCTTCTGTCTGTTTTGCTGTACTTTTGATCTGACCTCCCTTTGGAAACTTCTTAAAGGCCTCACTTCTGGCTTCAGTTTTCTGTTCTTTGATTTGTCTCACAGCTTTCTGCTTGTTTTTCTGTGCTCGACCAGTCTCTTCGAAATTTACTACTTGTAGGACGGCCTCGTCTATATTCTCTGGTTCTTTGACATATTCGACATGAAACTGGGCATCGCCGTCAGCTAGACCATCTAAGAATCTTCGTAATAGATCTTCTTCTCGCGTCTCGGAGTTTCTCTTGGGGTGTGCTTTGTCATACAATCGTTTTAATTCAGCAGCATAATCCTCCACTCTTTCTCCAGATTTTTGTTGCCGGTTACTAAACTTGGATATAAAGGTCTTTCTAGTTTCAACAACCCGAAATCTGTTGTTTAATTCCTCCGTCAGTTTCCTATAGCTTCTACGAGTAGATTTGGTTAGTTGGCCATAAACAAATTCTGCTGCTACTCCATGGAAACATGGCAATAACTCGTCAAGTTTTCGTTTTTCACTCCATCTCTTCCTTTCTGCGATCTCCTCAAATCTTGCGTACCAAATTTTCCAATCTTCTTTGCCATTAAAGGGAGGTAACTTTACTCTGGAATCTCTGGATTTGGTTTCATTCAAGACGACTGAAGATTTAGTGTCACTGGACTCTGCATCTTCCAGGTCTGAGTCAGAATTGTCTTCATACTGAAATTTGTTGGTCGCTGGCCTAGCATGCTGCATTTTGGCTGACAGTTTCTGTACTGCTTTTTCCACCTCGGCCTGAATTAGCTGGGCAATGTTTGAGGTTGGCGACACATTATCGTTATGGATCTGCAACGGAGCATCATTAGGTGGAGCCAGATAGTTTTGAAAACCATGACTGGTGTTGTTGTTTGGAGCACCATTTTGACTTCTTCCAAAGGCACAACTTGTGGCAGAGGCGTTCTGGACCATGTAAGATGATGGGTAATTAGAAGGGAAACCCATACTTGAAACAATAGGTATATTACCTAAAGATGTAGGAACAGGAATATGACCTGTACAAGCAGCAGGTAGAGTACTGACTGATGAGGAAACTGGTAAAAACTGACCAGTATGAGATATGACAGGTACATAACCTGTATTGTGTGTACTGGGCATTGTATTGACTGGTCCTAATGTGCCAACATTAAAATAAGGTTTTGAACTATTTGGTACATGCCCTGACTGAATTGTGTGCAGTGGCTCTTGACAATGCATGAAAGTACTGCTGGTCATTGAAGGACTATGATTGTGAGGTACAGAATGTGCAGTTGAGAGTGTTGTCAAGTAACCAGTGTTGCAATTTTGTAAATGATCTGGCAGTGGGTTTCTTAAGCTTACTAAAGGTGAAGCTACTGGACCTTGAGTACCCGACAAAAATAATGGTGGCCTAGCACTTACTTCATGTGAAAATAGTGAGTGCACTGAGTTGTTACCCTTATATACATTTGTCAAAGAGCTAGGAGTAGGAGCTCTAGTATGTGTGCTGGGTACCTGTATTACATCAGTAAAACTTACTGGTGTAAACGAGCTTCTGGATGTTACAGGTACATCACCTGAATTGTGTTGCAAAAGGGTATTGTTTGTAACATGTACTAAACATGTATGATCTGCAGCAGGTAATTTACCTGCATTAGTTGCAAAAATTTCGGACTCTACATTTGTTTGTGGAGTAGAACTTGTCAGTCTTGTGCTAATGTTTGTGATATTAGCAGGTGTTTCAATCCGTTTTCTTTCTTCTTTTTCAGACTGGACAGATTGAGATGCGTCAGAATTGTAGTCTCTACCCACCAGCACATCCTCTTCTACGTGTCTGCTTACTGGAGATTCCAAATCTCGACTTCTTCTTGCTGCGCGACTACGAGCTTTTCTCTTAGAACCCATGACATAAAGTTACTTTGTAAACAAGTAAAATAACTTGTACATAAAACACCAAGATGATGCAAGTAAACAGTATTGTATACCAAATGTTTTTTTTTTCTTTTAAATAACCTGTAACTTACAGGTACATGAAAAACTTCTTTTTTTAGAGGTACAGAATTCAATCACTGGATCTGTAAATTTTACAGATCCCGCCGTGGATGCCAAAATTGTAACGTGCGGATACGCTAACTGGACTGTCTTCAACAAGTCAAGAACTCCCTTGAAAGTTTATAA
The DNA here is from genome assembly GCF_032062105.1 of Saccostrea cuccullata. Classification (NCBI taxonomy): domain Eukaryota; kingdom Metazoa; phylum Mollusca; class Bivalvia; order Ostreida; family Ostreidae; genus Saccostrea; species Saccostrea cuccullata. The sequence continues at coordinate 1,720 of NW_026920512.1, read as the reverse complement.
ATTTATTTAACAGGAAACAAAACAATACTGTTCAACATTTCACAAAATCTCTGGTGTTTCACAAACTCATAAAAAAAACCTCTATAACTGGAGTCTTATCCAGTAATTAAATAATTCATGTGCAAGTCTAACTCTCTTAGACCTATTAAAATCCCAAGTTTAATCCTAAACTGGTAATAAACCAGTAATCATGAAAATCCACACCAGTAATATACTGGTAAATAAATATTATTCAATCTCTGAATAAAGTTTTCCCCCACACCACTTAATCAAATTATTTAACCCCAAAAAAACTAAATTAAACACACACCTTTACACTGGTGTAATCTACTGTCTGTAATCTAATCTCTGTCTACTCTGCTGTCTGCAACTCTCGTTCTTACTATATATACGTCATAAAATACTACGAAATGACGTAGAATACGATAACCAATAAGAAACGTCGCGCACCTGATCATCAACCAATCACAGGCGATACGCGATAACCTTATTCCCACGATAACAAAAAGTTGTGTACATGTTTCACCATAAAATAGAAACAAGTAAAATATTATAACTACTTTATAAACAAAATAACTTTCGTAATAATTAAAGAAGATTGACATACAATTAATTAAATAAATCGCCGCTTACAACTTTTAACAATTTTAAGAAAAATGCATTCTGGGAAACCGCACTTCCGGAATAACAAACCATGCGGCGAAAGAGAAAACATACCAGGTAACAATTTATCAAATAATCGCTAAACAAACACCGTTTTAATTTTGTGATCATGTATACAATATAGGAAGCTATAGATAACAATTAATCTAACATCATAACAACATTAAAATCTCGAAAAGCAAACAAAATAACGTATGCGGCAATACACATCGTCTGACAGAATTCGGGGGTCGTATCAAAACACAATGCACTAAAGAAAAATGTAATCAAGTAATACGGTTAAAACTTCGTGGTTATAATATCACTGTCACTCTATTTGTCACAGTAAGGATTTTAACCAAGTTTAGATATCCAGTATAGGTTATGTTTTTTTAAATGTCACTCTTAGATAGGAAACTGTGAGGAAAGGGAGGATCTCTGAATATATTTATGATAATAAGCATTACAAACAAAGACGATATTGTTACAAGCCTTGTCCGTTGAAACCTAACATATTGTGTTCATGTAGTCTTGTTCTTTTAACACTTTAGATAGTTCCATTTGCATTTTAACTTTCTAAAAACGACAAGGGACAGTTATGTGTGCCAATGTAAACATATTAAATTGGTCAAAATGATGTATCAAAATATGCTTTAAAAAGTTTATTTATACTTAAGAAATGTTCTTTAAACTTTTTAAAATTTTCATATATACATGATTCTAAAATTGCAGGAGTGAGTTCCTTTCATACAGAACAGGGACATTTGGCTGACATCACAAATCTCGCCATGGATCAGGTGTTAAATACAACATTAAATCTGTTTGTCTCCGTCAGTAAATCCACTCACCAAGTAAGACACCTAAATCCAATTCTGGCGGTTTTTCTCGACATAAATGTCTCCCTATTGCACTCAGTCCGTCGGAAGCGCTTTGTGCCTTCTAATAGAAATTCGACAATATATATGGAAACAGCAGAAACTCTAAATTACTGTCGTCTGAAGGAATGGACTGTGGATTTCCGGGATTTAGGATGGTATGAAAAATTCATTCTGCGTCCTATAACATACCAAGCGAACAT
>NW_026920511.1:0-17463 GCF_032062105.1 Saccostrea cuccullata | reverse complement strand
TTTCAGCTTTGTACATCTTGTAGTTCAACACCTAACTTCGTCATGGCACACTGCATGGCTGTAACCTCCGATGGCTGTTGATGTAACCAACTGTTACCGTACTCGCACCAACGAAGTTACAACTCTCTAGATGCGTTCAAAAATCTGTCTTTGGACTTGAATAGTGATTTATATGTGTACCTTGTACATCTCATAGTTCAACAACTAACTTCGTCATGGCGCACTACATGGCTGTAACCTCCGATGGCTGTTGATGTAACCAACTGTTACTGTACCCGCAAAAATAAAGATACAATTCTCTAGATGCGTTCCACAATCTGTTGGTGGACTTGAATAGTGATTTATATGTGTAGTGAGTATCTTGCCCCAGAGCTCACTGTTGTATTACATGTGACTGATTTTCGTACGATTCCCGGTATAACGGATGGAATAAGACTATGCAATCTTTAGCTGAACTTAAATAGGGTTATATTTAGTGAGCATCTGTTCCCAGGGCTCCCTACAACTGTACATAATAATTTTCAATATGTGTGAAATTTCAACTTGATTATTTGTGTCAGACTGGATGAAACATTTGCAATGTATTATTTGCCAGTAGGTTGCTTAACAGCTTCATTTGTATATTTGCCTATTTCATATTCATTTCTATATTTGCCTATTTCATGATGATTTTCATTAACATGTATTTGCCATTTGCCATCTGGGTTGCCAAAATCGCCCAATGTATTTGGGTCGGTAACCTTGGTTACGATTGTAACCAGTAACTAAATGTAATTTCCTAAAAATTGTAGTGCTGCCATGGCCATTATTCGCCATTAAACTTTGAGAAATTTATATATGTGTGGTTTTCTCTAATAATTAAAACCAAGTCTGAAATACATCACTTATTTTACACAGTTTATTTAGTAATTTATTCGATAGAATACATAACTGAAAAAACATACCAATTCGTAATTCTTAACGGTAATTTGATTATCATTAAAGAAACGCAGGACAGTCGGGGTAACGACTTAGTGTTTTAACAGTAATTAACACTTCAAACACAATTTTACCAATTACCCTACAATCTCAATCTAGGTAACCATAAATACACCCAAGCCAGCTTGGATATATGAAAATGCTGAATTATGAACGTTTATGCAAAGATTTATTTTTTCAAAAATGAATTTTTTTAACAAAATTGGGTTCAAATTTTTATAAATCTTATTTTTTCCGACTAACCCATTACAGATTTTCCAACCGATTGCCATCGTTCCGACCGAGTAATCGATTAACCGATTACAAATTGCCATGCCTAATAAATAAACATGTTCATAGTTCAAAGTATTGTGAAGTTTTTGGTGGATTATTCGCAAGCCATAGGTCTACAAGTAATATTAGCCGAATATTCGCAAATACATGTTCCATGTGCATTTCCTGACCCAAATCCGTAAACTTTGAAAAATCAATGGTATTATCAACTATCAAGTATAAACAACCTTGACTGACAATTAAAGGTTTGAATGGTAGAAGAGGGAAAAAAGGCAAATAATAACCTAAACCACGTTGCTGTGATAAAATGTAAACGTGAAGGTATAGTTAGTCTGTCAACGGATTGGATAATTGTTTTCGGTAAGAACTGAACTGAACTGAACTGAATTTTATTGATCTCCACAATTTTACAATTGTATAGCGAGATATAAATGTAAACTACAATGATGACAAATAAAAACACATATATAGCATGCGTGAGTATGAGGATAGACAAATAGTACAATTGTAGGTTTAGAGCACGTTTTAGTAATTTTTCATATAAATATACACAGTTTTCTTAAAAATCACTGTTTATCTGAATTAAGCGAAATAAGCGAAATAATAATATTGCATATAAGGTAAACTCCTTGGACAAGACCCACCCATTTTCTTTCATAAAAAAAAACATATTGTCACAAACCAGGCCACATTTATGCAGTGAAATCAAAAGGTGTCATGATTACTCACTCGTGTTTGAAAACTATGAAAATCGTTGTAGATTTAAACTTATTCGTCGTGATATAAGGGCCCCTGATAGCAGTAATGTCACATCCTCCTATCTTGACAATCCTCCTATTAAAATTTTTGTTCGAATCGCGTATGTAAATTTCTTTTATTTGATAGGACTTCTATCCATTGTTAATTTATTCTTTTGAGAACATTCCAACTTACACAGGTGGTACACTGAATGGGTGTGTTTGACAATGAAAAAAAAAATCCACCGATCTATATGTTATGGATTCTTATGTAAAATTATTTCATGTTACCACGAAAAGCCATCTATTTCTGACTGTGTCTGCTTCTGGTGTTACACAGAGGCCATTTGACATGATCTTTCTATCTATGAGAATTGATGAAGGCCAACATTGTAAAGCAAAACAGAAGACAAATTCAGATAATTAAACTATGTTTCCATTATTACTACACAGTCTATTTTCAGTGCAATCAGGATATAGTATTAAATTAACTTGTTTTTTTTTTTCATGTTATCCACTCTTTATTCGATTTTCAAGATTGAATCTTTTTATATACGTATACCTTTATCATGTTTATAGCTATCATTATTATACTTAATTCATGAGTTTTCCACCAATTATACATAATTACTCAAATGCCATTCTGTAATCTCATGGTTTGCAAGTCCCCCAATATAGGGTGCAGCTACATAATTATTAACCTTGGATACCCTGCTTACTAATTTTACGCACAAATCGTGCATTATCTTCCGTTTCCCTCGTTTTTCATTTTGAAACTCTTCCAGTTTGTCTGGTAACTGGTATCTGGTAACACCAGTAAAGTCGGTTTCGGCATATTAAAACATCCAATTACAATTGCAAGTTTATCCTCTCCTCGACGGAAATAATTTCCCTTGGCTGTTTTGGGGATAATAAACTTGCTCTTGTCTTCATAACTAAGAAGTAAGACATTAGTGTTAAATAGATGTTATCAGATACATCTGTTACTAACTATATCTTGCTAGTTCAAAAATAGTATGCTAAATTATTGATTATCATTGCAAATAATACTGAAAAAAACTTTTACTTTGACTTGGAACAGTTATTACGGGTTCTTCGATCAGTATGAATACAAGTAACAGCTTTTTAAAAAGCTTGCCTGACTAAATCAATAAATTTCTGCATTAGTAGTGATAACCTTTCCAGTAATACTTTTCTTTTTGAGAACCTTGCGTAAATGAAATCTTGATTTCATTGAACTTTTAGAAGAATCATCACTACACTGCATACTAAAGAGTGGGGTTTTTCTGCAAGTGGAGTGATCTGCCCTTGAATCTAAATTGATATCGAACTTCTTTGTAACACCTATTATAAAATATGTTACCAAATCATGTATTGTCAACATTCTAGAAGATAGATATACAGGTAATTAAATACACATTTTATTGGAGTTTATTTACTCCACTGAAGTAAACAGTAGTTATGTGTGTTTATAATTAATTTTTTAAAGGGGGGGGGGGGGGTTCTCCCACTATTATATAATTTTTAGAATGAATTAAGTAAATTCACTACTTAGACCTGCGTGGAAAGAAAAATCTTAGATTTTTCACATGTTTCTTATTTATTGCGTGCATCTGAACAGAAACATATAATTAATTGTTCATGCATCTGTAGACAATGACTTTGTTGAAATGCGTTATTATTATCGGACTAGTTCATTTATGGAATAAACCAACCGCGGGATGAGGAAACAAATTGGATAAACTTATCATTTCTTCTTTAGTGTTGCACGTCCATATACTGATATATTATACGATATGCTGTTTTAAAAAAATGAGATAAAACATTCATTTGTAGACAGAATTTCTGAAACATAAGGAGGTTAAAAGGATAAAGTCTAATTCCATGGAAGTTGGAACACCCTTTCACACAATAGAACGATCCAAGGAAAAGGCGCGAAAAAAGCATTGACATTTGGCGCGAAAAGAGCGATTCACCCCTTTCGTAGAATTAAAATGGACTGATCCAGTAGTATAGAAATGCAGAAAAAAGGAAACACGGACATGTTGAGACAATGAATCACATGGAATAATCGTTCCATGCAAAAAGATTTAAGGAAGTAAACACTACAGTATTTTGCATCAGAAATATCAATTTTTTTCTGAAAACTGTTTCTTTTAAAATGCAGGTAAAGAATTCTAATGTAAAACAGCTTGCACAAAATCTAGCTCTCTAGGTATGATCTTTTAGTTTCGGAGTTTGCAAATATCAATCCTTATACAGCCTGACGCCGTGACGTCAGGCAATAATCAAAAGAAATACATATTTCCAAAGGTTACATAGAGAATAATACATACCCTTTTGAATATCACATCCTGTATCAGCCTGAGACACCAATATCAGTCAGAGGGCTGATATTGGTCGAGGGCTGATACAGGGTTTGATGTGGAAAACGGTATGCTTTATTATGTTTATTACATACTTAGTAATAAAATACAGCATACATTAAGTTGAGAAGAAAATAAGTAAATAATCATGCATGGACTTCTTACATACATGTACATGGTCTATTGTCTCATACGATTTGGGTTTGTTTCTACTTCTATTTCAATGCACTCGATCCTAATTTGAAAATAATCTATTGCATGTTTTTGTAAAATTAAGATTAACTTTATTTTCAAAAAATAAATTAAGAGAATATGAACCCACCAAAAATTGTGTATGATCACAAGTACTGTTTTGTGGTTTAATTTACTAAGGGTGTGATATTGACGTCACAATAGCCGTATCAGCCCTGCAGGGCTGATGTGGATTTGCGGGGCTGATATAGGCCCTGCAGGGCTGATACGGCTATTGTGACGTCAGCCATATCGCATATGCAAAAAACCAGTATTTATTACTAAGTGCGTAATAAAACCTAGTAGTGTATAGTGTGACATTCGCTTCAGAAAAAAATGTAATTCGTTTCATACATAAATTTGCATTTACTTGAAGGAGTTCAGTCTCAAAATATCTAGACGAATTTTAGGCATCGATTTTGGTAAGCTAGCATTGATTGTTGTGCATGGCTATGGAACGCCAACACTGCCTTATAGCATACTACTATGCATTTATTATGTCAATTTATCATTACGTGATGTGAACATATCTTTACGTTATGTCAATCTTTTATGAGATTATGTAAAAATGTCTTTACATCATGTCAATGCTGCATTACATGAAGTAAATACATCCTTACATTATGTCGGCACTTCATAACTTGAAGTCGAAAATCATTATGTGAAGTGATAATGTGTTTACATTGTGTTAAAACTTTATTACGTGAAATGAATGTTTCTTTACATCATTTCATTTCTTTAATATGTGAGGTCAAAATTGCATTACGTCAAGTGAATTGTGTTTTATAGTTAAACTTATCATTACATGAAGTCAAAAATCCATTCCTTTTTGAGAGTGTATATTTCTATTATATCAAAGCATTATTACATGATATGGGTTTATCTTTATTTTACGGCGAGAGCATCATGATGTGAGGTGAACACATCCTACCTTTATGTCAGTGCTTTATTACATGGTGTAAAAAGTGTATGACATTATGTGAACATATCTTTATATTATATCAACACTTTATCACATTATGTCAAAACTCAATTCCGTGATGTGGATATATATTACGTTATGTCAACTCTTTCTTATGTGATCTTAGAATATCTTTATACTGTGTTAACTCTTTATTATGTTGATTCCAAAAGTGCATTACCTGATGTAAAAATACATTTACATTATCTCAAAGCTGTATATCTGGTATAAAATGAATGTTGACGACCGTGTTTTTATAACTTGTAAGAGGGGGGGTCCTGATTGATTAGGAAGAATTACAGGCACAAAATATCAGCCCCCCCCCCCCCTTTTCCCAGACATAACTTTACAATAGAAAATGTAATGTTCATTGAAAGTACAGCCCCGCCCCACTTTTTGTTGAAGTATAGTCCACTGAGGGTAATGTAGTATATTTGACAAAAAAATTAGGACTGATCGAAGTTGGACCCCCCTCCCCGAAATAGGATTTTCGGGCTTGGAGTGGTCAATATTTTTTTTTGGCTTCTCGAGTTTTTTTTTCGGGCGAATATTTTTTTTTTTGCTGACCCCTCCCCCCTCCTTTCGAAAAAGATGATACGTCACTGGAATTAGTAATTTTTTTCAACCATTCCAGGGCCAGAATTCTATTACAAAAATCTACCAATCCCTCATCTAAATCAACTGAATATGCCTTAGTAAGCATGCATGGACACATATCAGTAGCGGATATGTGAATCTTGATAAAAAAAAAATTGTCCAAGCTTGAAAGGGGACGGTTTATGGTTGGAGACCAAGGGGGAAAGCGGAGAAGCTCTCAGGCTTTATAGTTTTATATATAAAAAAAAGTTTTCAACGTAATTCAGCTAAACTTAATGTGAAACTAATGCAATGTCCTCCCAAAGTAATACCAATAAATTTATTAATTGTATGTACATGTAGATTTTGGTCACTAAAGATGGTAGGGCGGGATTACCCCCTCCCCCAGCCCACCAGTGCATGTGTGTTATACGATGTGTTTAATTTACACTTAAAAAAAAAAGGAAAGTTCAAGACTGATAAAAAAAAATTATGACAATGTTCTTAGTAAGATCAGAAGTTTAAGACTTTTATCAAAAAAAAAAAAAAAAAAAAAAAAAAAAAAAATTGCTGCATGACTCATAATATTTGATTTATTTAATTATCAGAAAAAAGTAAACGCCATTGAATTTCGACGTGACTTTAATTCACAGACGCAGTGTTAAAGCTTTGCACGTTTTCAATCCTTTGTCGCTTAAATTTTTTATTTAAAGATGCCATTCCCAAATCGCTGAGATTTCTTCTACAATTTTCTCTCCCGCCAATTTTAGTGCTTGCGGAACGCGGAAAATACGTTATGCTTATATAAAGGCCGAGGATACCCGTGTTCGCATAACGTAATAGTGAATCGACATAATGTAGTAGTGTGAATTAATATCATAAAGAATTTACATAATGTAATGGTAGGTTAACACAATGTAATTGTTGTTTAATTAAATGTCATGAACAGTAAACATAACGAAATGCAAGAATGTGTAAATGTCATAAAGTGTTGACATAATGTAGAGGAAGGTTGACACAATGCAATAGTAGTATGGGATAATGTCATAAATCGTTGACACAATATAATGGAAGATTGACGCAATGCAGTAGTAGTGTGGGTTAATGTCATAAAGAGTTGACATAATATAATGGAAGGTTGACATAACGCAATAGTAGTGTGAGTAAATGTCATAAAGAGTTGATATATTGAAATGGAAGGTTGACACAATGGAATAATAATAGTGTGAGTAAATGTCGTAAAGAGTTGACATAATGGAACGGAAGGTTGACACAATGTAATAGTAGTGTGAGTAAATGTCATATAGAGTTGACTTTATTTAAAGGAAAGTTCACACAATGCAATAGTAGTGTGAGTAAATATCATAAAGAGTTGATATAATGTAATGGAATGTTGACACAATGCAGTAGTAGTGTGGGTTAATGTCATAAAGAGTTGACATAATATAATGGAAGGTTGACACAATAAAATAATAGTGTGAGTAAATGTCATAAAGAGTTGACATAATGAAAACGAAGGTTGACACAATGTAATAGTAGTGTGAGTAAATGTCATAAAAAGTTGACATAATGTAAAGGAAAGTTCAAACAATGCAATAGTAGTGTGAGTAAATGTCATAAAGAGTTGACTTAATGTAAAGGAAAATTCACACAATGCTATAGTAGTATGAGTTAATATCATGTAGAGTTGACATAATGTAATAGAAGGTTGACACAATGTAATAGTTGTGTGAGTAAATGTCATAAAGAGTTGACATAATGAAATGGAAGGTTGACGCAGTGCAATTGTTGTGTTCTGCTATAAGGCAGTGACGGCGTTCCATACATGGCCGTCATAGATTTTACCTCAAATTTCATTCCTTTCTTCTTAAATCATGGATTGGTCGCTTTGTAAGACTTTTCAGGTTCTGCGTCGTGGATCCCGAACTTTGAAACATTTAGTTTTTTAGGGTTTGACGTTGTAATATTTTGCTTTTTAAAAAAAAAAAATTCTATGTAGTACATGTACATCATTGGATTTAACAAGACCCTGATATCATCGGCTTTAATAAGGCCTTGATTTCATTGGATTAAATAAGGGCCCATAATGATTCTGATTCGCTAGAAAAAATATCTGAATTGCAGAAATTCTTGTATTTTTGCGATTTATAACAATGGTGAAAATACTTTTGAAATGGTATAATTTGAAAATGATGGGACTTTGAGCATACTCTTCCTATATTAAATCTATTCTTTCATGACGAGGACATGATATGCTGTTTATAAAATACACATGTATACAGATATAAAATTTAGACATTCGTTCAAAGCAGTGTTATAGTTTTTTAAATTTCATTAATGAAATATATTGAGATAACGAACAGAATTCAATCTCATAAGTCAATTAAACAATACATAATAGAAGCAGAGCAGACAAAAATCTCCAAAATATCAGAGGTGAGGATCTTGTGCCACGGGGGAGTGAACATCCCCAGCTGACCGATCTCCCCCGCCGTCTGTTCCCTGTCATGATCGAGAAATAGTGAGAAAATCCGTCAAAAATTCGAATTCAGTTTGTAAATTATGGTCTTACAATAAGTATGAAAAATGTCAGTCAGCAGTTGACTTGATAATAAATTTATTGATTTTGCTAAACAGGTCATTGTATTGGTCATAAAGCATACAAAATGAAGACTTTAAATAAGACTGCTGATATTCTTGTTTCAGGAATTTGTTTGTCAATAATTTGCCTTGGTTTAAAAATTGCTTATAGGTAAAGTATGCTCTTGCATTTCTAAGCACTTAATTAGACCTTTTATCACTGACAAAAAGTCTTACACATAAATCAATTTTTATTTTTCTTTCAATGCAAATAAATAATACTAGTAAATAATTAGCTGAAAAGATTTTTTTTTTGGACAAACTCTTTGTAAACTTTTCACACATTTAAGAATTATATAATATTTATGACAATTCTACCGTGACCAATACGACTCGAAAGGTTAGAATACTTTTTAAGTGGGATTAAAAATCTGTCACTATAAGAGGAATCCTAAAAGTTTATCTAACATTAAAAAATTGATATAAATACGGAAAATTTTCAGTTTTTTGTAGCCTGGCATAAACATATTATTGAATGGATGCTTGTCTTAATTATTAAAAAATCCCCCATATTAAGTTTCTCATATGCACATGTAATTCAAGCATCATCGATGAAAATCGGATGGCTAAGCAAAATTATATTCTAACATATATTTATTCTGAAGAATTTTATAATTGAACTTGATAAGATCTTGCTTGTGTGATGTATTCCTCCGTAAACAAGTACATTGTATCATGCATTATTTTTTTTGTTTCGTTATCGAGATAAAAATGTCCATGTTGTTCACAGTAAATATGTGGGGAATACAATATTCTTCAAAAGTTTTCATCTTATAATTATTTCTAAAGGTTTTTTGTCAAAAAAAAAATCTTTTTGAGGAAAAAAAACCAAAAGCATGTGTTGTCTCTCTTTTTCTAAAATACGTTTTGGAGTGTGTAAAAATGCTGTTGTCTGATTGGACAGAAAAATAAATACGTGTACATGTACATATTTATAGCAACTTTCAGTTATCGTTATATTTGGAAATCGTCAAGACCTGGTGTAAGAGTAAAAACATTATGCAGAATTTTTGAATGTATGTTAAGATAAAAATGTGCTCAAAAGGTCAGGAGCGAACCTGTGAAATCTTAATATATATCTGATAAATCTAATTCATACAGACACCGTGCCAATCTCTTTTTTCATGTTTGGATCATCGCATGGCCTATTCTTCCACAGAATCCGCAATATTTATGAACTTATGATTTAAGGTCCTCATTATTATTAACTTCATTTACTTCATCATTAAAACGTATCTGTCAAGACTAAAGTTGTAGGGTGAAAAAAAAACATGAACAGGATGAAGGATTACGAGAGACTATCAAAATGTTCGTGGACTGAGGCTATAAATTTAGTACTTTATAGTCTGTGCTTTCATAATTGTTGTAGACAATTACACAACCAAAAAAAAATGAAGAAATTTTGAAAACTGTAGCTTGATACTTTCATTATTTGCTAAATTATTATAAAAAAAAAAACAACTACAGAATATGATCACCTGAGGCCTATACTGTTTAGTTTCATGACGTCCGACAACGTCATTGTTTTCATTGTCTGATTCTTCTACCGCTTAACTATTTGATTAGATTCTCTGAAGCAGAGTGAGGACTTAAACCCCTGTTGTTTACAGGACTTTACAATGTCACGAACAGTGGCTTTCAATGCATATAATATTGCAAAAGGATTTATACATTGGATGAATTTATCGCTTGTTTTTGTCAGACTCTTTTGTTTGCTTTTTGGAGTTTAATATCTACAACACATAATCTACTTCATCTTTTTAAAGTGATTTATTTTTCACACCTAGACTACCGATCGGCATTAACTGTTTATTTCTTTTCTCTCTGAATTTTTTTGTGGCATTAAAAACAATCACTCTGGGTGCATATCATTTCTTCATTGCCAGTTTAAACATTTCCTAGGTCTATGCCAGTTTTTTTCACGGGAAAAACTTTCTAAAATTTTTAAAAAGAAAAATCCTCCCCCTTCTTGACATCATTTCCAATGCCTGATTTGTTTGGACACTCCATGTAAAATTTAAGATAAAACTTTATAGAGTTTCAAAAATTAGTTAAAAATTTTATATTTTATGGAACAATAATGTCCCAACCCATACCTGAATTAATGGTTTTTTTGGATGTCAAATGTGAATGTGAAAAAGCTTTTCTTAATTACGCTTAGGTCGAAAAAAAACGTTGTGTTAATAAAAATATAATTTTTGACAAAATACCAAAAAATAAAAGAATATATAAAACAATTAAGAGTTAATATCGGCCTATCAATGGTGAAATAATTGTTTTAAAGGGATGACTCAAAGATCTATAAAATAAAAAGTTTGCGTGACATTAATTGCACCTTTTGAATAAAGCATATTAATTTATGATTTGCAATATTAATAACCTCGGATCTGAGCTTCTATACTTTGTCAAGGAATCATAAAATAGATTTTCCTTGACACTTTCAAGTAGACTACCTGTATTTAAGGGGATGAAAAACCTTAAGCTAAGAAATACCTGTCGTTTAATTTTTTTTTCATATTTTGTATATCTCTAATTTAGTATGTCCCACATACCTTAAAATACATCTATCAATAGGTTTCTAGAGATATTTTTGAGATATTGAGCGACAAATATGAAACTCTACAGTGTCTAAGAGAAGTTTCAAATTCTCCATGTTTCTTGGACAATAACTCGGTCGATAAATTGTTTTTTTAGCATATATAAAAAAAATATCAGCAAAAATGTGTCTTTTAAAATACTTCAGAGTATGAATATGGTTAAAAATTCGAAAAAGCAAGATTCTTTTGTCACATTGCATCTGGAGACGGAAAATTACGTACTTTTTAAGACAACTCAAACAACAAAAAATTAATTTCAATTGCAAAAAATCCTATCATTCAATATTTTGAAATTTACGTCGAAATGCAAGTTCGTCATGTTATTGATTAACTGCAAAAATATCGATTGGTGAAGCTGAGCTCAATATTGCACAGGGCATACTTAAACAAGACATAATCATGAGAAAAACGTGTCATGTTTACATATCTCGAGTAAGGGAAAACCCTACTATGACGTCAAAAATTTGCGAAATAAGCTAAGTAAGACATAACTACAATATATTTCCGTAAACAACCATGCAAATTTTATTTTTCTGTTCTGTAATTCACAAAATACCCCACCATGTACTGATAATGACCCGTTTTTATGATATTATACTACCCGTGTTTTACCGTGTATAACCTTAGTGTACTAAGAGATCCACTATGACATCAACGATTCGTTGGACGCGCAGTATACACGATTTCAAAAAATTCGCGCATTCAAGTTACTTCCCTTTACTATGACGTCAGACGAGGAAGCTCTAATCGCCTACATCATAGACCTAAAGCGAAAGAGTTATCATTTTGATATCACAGGCACCAGACATTACTTATTTTTCTTTTCATAAAAAATAATATAGCTCATACCTTTTGTTTATTATTAGTTATGGGTATATTATGCCTTATTAAAACAAAAATAAGGAACGTCAGGTGCCTGTGATAGTTATAACATGTTCATGATGTTGTGTTTTCGTCTTCTCCTGATTGAGGTATTATAATAGTACTATAGAACCATTTATTGTAATTGATGCTTTTAACATGTTTTAAAAATACAATTACCCTCACTGACATGTATGAATTAGCGGAAACGTTGCGCTGGTATACAGAATCATTTTCTTTCGTATACCTTGTACATGTGTATACCATAAACACCCCTCCCCCTTTTCAAAATAATATTTTTTAAAGGAAATTTATAACCTTTTTCAACAGGTTTTTCTACGTTATAAATGTATTTCGTAACATTTTCGCATGTTCTGAAATCATTGTGTGGGAAAAGGTTTCCGGAATAAGTACTGTAATATGCTTCTACTCCAGTCACCAGTCTTCGTAATGAGATCAATTTTTCACTTTCACTTTTTTCTGCATTGTTTGTACTTTTATTTGTCACATGCATTGTATTTACATTTTGCAAAACATCTTAGCCCACCACTCTTTTCCATAATATTCATAGTAAAGACATTGGACATTACTGCGTTGGTTTAGCCCCCCCCCCCAACTTTCCACAGACATGTTGCTGTATAGTTTAAAAATGGGGAAACTGGTGGTGTTTGGAGAAACTGACGTTTGCCCCCCCCCCCCCCACACACACACACACACACGAAATAGAATTTTCGTGTTTGGGAAATGGACATTTCCCCTTTTTTTTTGCTTGTCAGTTTTTTTTTTTTTGAAGGTTTAATTTTTTTTTATCACTTAGCCCCCTACTCCAACATGCTAGAGGTTCACGGCGAGATACTTTTGACTTGGCGCCGAAGTATATAAGGAGGTTAGGGACGTTAAACGAGGCTGCCAACACCTGCCATTTATCCATGACTTATTACCTGTTTTAAAGATGTGAATGAAAAGATTTTTTTCAGGAATAACTTTCTATATTTTTTTTATTTCATCAATTGTGCGCGATAAAATCTGACTGTTATTCCTTACAGGCATGGGGCCTTCTCTTTTCACATTTATATTTGCAAGCTCTTGATTGGACGCTTATCCACGTGCTACAAGTCCCGCTTCTTTCTCAATCGGCTGACGGGACGACCGTGATTTTTTAAACCGCGCCTATCGATGAACTAATACATCCATGAAGAAATAAAAGAGAACATTCAATATGTTTTTGTAGTTGAAAATTGAGTTTATTTTACGAGTGGGACATGCTTTTTTTTTATATATTTTCACGAGTGCGAAGCACGAGTGAAAATATCAAAAAATCCTAGCTGTCTCACGAGTTTATTTCGAAAATGTAATCGTCTAAAAGTAAAGATACTTGTAACTGACTCGCTACTTAAATCAAAGTGATAAGTTTCAGTTCTTTTTTAAATCTGCATTCCGTTCGTTTTAAAACAAATCGTTACGAAAGTTAAGCGATTTTTAGCAACAGGCAAGGATTCCTCATGAAAGACGATTTCTTTTACGGCTGAGAATCCATCTTGAAATTGTAAATTTTATAAATGAAGCTACATGACGATTTGCAGTTGAATTCGTTTTTCAACATTACATTATTTTCTTATCGAATTTTCTTCGAGGTACTAATTCTTTTAACTGATTTATTTTCTCTACACAAGCCCCTGCGCATGTACTGTAAATACATGTATAGGGTAAATATTTACAAAACCATATGTGTATGTTGAGACTTGGTTTTGAAATCAATCATATAATTTAAAGTCAGGATGTTTTAACGGTATATTTTTAAGTGACATAGAAAAAAAATCTTAATTGGTCATGTTTTCGTAAAATGACTGACGTATGTAATGTAATGTTTACATAACAATAACTGAATGAGCACAAAAAGGAAAGTAGATTTTACCTGTCTATAATGATTGATTGTCAACATCTTCATTTAATTTAAGTACATCGGATATAAATATGATAACGCAAATTTTCTATCTCAAAGTTGTTTCCATTAAGTACTTACGTCCATCTATGTTTTGAATCTTGTGCATTGTGCCATGTGTGTATCTTACGTTTATCATCGTTTGACGTCATCAATACATAAGGTAGGTAACTCTCCCGCAAGAGGGCGCGACTTTTTGGAATCGTGTTACAGAAGAGTCAATATATTCCATAATTTGATAAAATTTGCAAGAAAATATGATTGTTTTAGATATTATCATAAAAGATGGTGAACTCCAATAAACAGTCTTTTTTTTTTTTTTTTTTTTTACAAATACTGTGGTTTCAATCTGGTTTTGTACATATTTTATCAGAGATTATGACGTAATTAAACTGAGTAACGGGACCATACATCCTTCGTCCCCTTAAAAGTTTCAACGGGACAGAGTAAAGTTCGGTGAGAATGTGATGAAGACTTAGTTGTCAGAGGCGTAGTCACAAACTTAAAAGTGGGGGGGGGGGGGGGGGGGGGGGGGGGGTCAAAAAAAAAAAAAATCAGAAATTCCATGACAAAAAAAAAAAAAAAAAAAATAAAAAAAAAAAAAATAATAAAAAACTTAAAAGTGGGGGGGGGGGGCACAAGTCCAGAAATTCTTTGACAAGCAAAAAAAAAAAAAAAAAAAATTAAAGTCCCCCAAACTCGAAAATCCTATTTCGTGGGGGGGGGGGGGAGTAAGCCAACTTTTTTTCAAAGGCAACTTACTTTCCATTTCAATTTTTCTTCGTCATTAAAAAGTGGGGGGGCACAGACATACTCTTGCCCCCCAGATCTGAAAGTGGGGGGGGGGCTAGTGCCCCCGCTGCCCCCCCTGTGACTACGCCTATGGTTGTTGATTAACATATTGGGGTAGTTATGAATCAAAAGATACATGGTGTGTACAAGGTTTATTGTACGGCCGCTGCCCATGACTACGCTTATGTCTCTGTCTATGGTAAAAAAAAGTCCCATTACATGGTTTCACTATGGATTGGAAAGATAACTAAGATTACCAACATTATCGACATTGTCATTACATCCGTAGGCAAAGGTCGTCCTAAAAATTAGTTTCAAATCCAATATTTTTCTCTTTGCTTACGGAAAGCTCTTAGTATTAGACTGTTTGCATGATGGTTAATCTTTTATAGAATTCTAACTTTCAATGACAAAATAGAATGAAGAGAATGAACAGGTACATTAGAATGCTTGATAGAAGCTGTTAATTGTTCATTTGAAATTTATGTACTGTTATTCTTTCATTTTTATCCCTTACGAGGGACATTCAAAAATTACTAACGCATTCCAAAATAAAAACAGAAAATCTTTTTTTCTGTTTTAAGCATATTGCCCTGAGGTATTGACAAAACTCAACAAATAACACAGTTTACAAGATATTTATTGGTGCGAATATTAAAAGTTTAAAGAACACAAACCATCGTTTACACAGCTAGATTTTACGGAGTAAATTTCCTCCATAAACCTATCACTGAAACAGTTTTCACTACCACATTACAAAAAGGCAAAAATCTACAGGGTAAATTTCCTCTCAAAAATGACACTGATACAGTTAACATACAGTAGTCAATTCAAAAGCGACTGTCAATGATATCAAAAGATTTTACGGAGTAAATTTCCTCCCGAAAATTATCACTGATACAGTATTCACTACAAACAATTACAAATTGAAAATAGCAAAAATCTAGAGAGTAAATTTCCTCTCTAAATTTACATTGGTGCATTGTACATTCAGTATGTCAATGCCAAATCAAGCACCGTTTACATAGCTAGAATTTACGGAGTAAATTTCCTCCATAGAATTTCACTGATACAGTGTTCAATACTTTAATTACAATTTGTTACAAAAAAAATCCAGAGAGTAAATTTCCTCTCTAAATTCACGTCGGTGTATTGTACATTCAGTATGTCAATGCCAAATCAACCATCGTTTACATAGCTACATTTTACGGAGTAAATTTCCTCCCAAAGAATTTTACTGATACAGTTTTCTCTACTAACATTACAAATTAGTACTAACAAAAATCTACAGAGAAATTTCCTCTCTAAATTCACGTCGGTGCATTGTACCTTCAGTATTTCAAAGCCAAAGAAACCATCGTTTACATAGCTACATTTTACGGGGTAAATTTCCCCCAAAGAATATCACTGATACATTGTTCACCACTATATTTCAAAATAGAAAAAAAACTCTACAGAGCAAATTTCCTCTAAAAATGCACGTCGGTGCATTGTACATTCAGTATTTCAAAGCCAAATCAACCATCGTTTACACAGCTAGATTTTACGGAGTAAATTTCCTCCTAAAGACTATCACTGATATAGTGTAAACAACTACATTTCATCTAGAGAGGAAATTTCCTCTCAAAATGACATTCATACGGTAAACATACAGTAGTCAATTCAGAAGCGACTATCCTTTATATGACAAGACTTTACGGAGTAAATTTCCTCCCAAAGAATTTCACTGATAGAGTGTTTACTACTTACATTACAGTTTGTTATTTACAAAAATCTAGAGAGTAAATTTCCTCTCTAAATTCACGTCGGTGTATTGTACATTTTGTATTTCAATGCCAAATCAACCATCGTTTACGCAGTAGATTTTACGGAGTAAATTTCCTCCCAAAGACTATCACTGATATAGTGTTCACTACCACATTACAATTTGAAAAAGGCAAAAATATACAGGGTAAATTTCCTCTCAAAAATGACACTGATACAGTTAGCATACAGTTGTCAATTCAAAAGCGACTATCCTTGATATAACAATATTTTACGGAGTAAATTTCCTCCCAAAGAATATCACTGATACAGTATTCACTACAACAATTACAATTTGAAAATAGCAAAAATTTACAAAGTAAATTTCCTCTCTAAACTCACACTGGTGCATTGTACATTCAGTATTTCAAAGCCAAAACAGCCATCATTACCATACTAGATTTTACATTCATTATTCGCAGATAGAAAATAAATATCTAAAAATAAATTGATACAATAAACACTTTTACAGGAAAAAACATACATTTTGCATCTTATTCAATAAATCATTTTCGAGGACATTTTTTATCTCAATATACTAATGATGAAATACAATATTATTTAATCCATAAATAAACAACAAAGAATCTATAAACACATACAGTTTTTTTGACTGATTTTAAGGCGTATTAAACAAGGGGAGGGGGTTCAATGCGCATACAGTAGCATGGTGACGTCACAAACAATATCTCAAAGTATGTTGAAA
>NW_026920510.1:0-17581 GCF_032062105.1 Saccostrea cuccullata | reverse complement strand
CCATTCATTTATTAGGTACGTAAAATGGTCGCTATACATTATAACTTAAATATGCTTCGGAATTCTCGCGGGGCTGCCCTTCAATACATGGTCATTAGATAAGACGTGAAATCTAGTAATTTGGACTTTATAATTAGTTTTATTAATTTTTTTTTTAATTTTTAAAACATTTTTTACAACAAGTATTATACAAACATCACTGCCCTAAGTGAAGAAATATTGATAAAGTAAGCTTAATGTCATATGTTTGTACTTTGGATCACATGAAAAAAAAAATTCACTCGAATTACCTAGTGTGAAATACCAGGTATACCAGACCCAGAAAAGTAGTAACTGCCGAATAGCGAAAAATGTAGGTTTTGTAGACTTACGTATCCCTTGCTCTATTGCGTTAGGATATGCTTCGGGGAAAAAAAACTTGAGTTTTGTGAGAAATTAAGTCTTATCTCTAACCTGGATATTCATGTGAAACAATACCAGATTTCTTATTAGTGGTTGTTGTATAGGTATAAGTTTCTAATTAAAATAACAAAATAATTATTTCTATCTCACAAACTCAGTATAATAGTCATTCAATTACACTGGCGGATTAGTTTACAGGTAGTACACCCCCCTCCCCCACCCCGGCCCGCTTTTCTGTCGAATATATACATATGATTTAATAATTCAATAATTTTTAATAAAATGTAATTTACCAATTTAATAAATATTAACAACAAATATTTATTATATTTCTGTATATTTTAACACTGATAAACTCTTAACTCTGGTAAACAACAGCACCCCCCCCCCTCCCCCTTTTCTCTTTTCAAGATTCCTGGATTCGCCACTGAAATCTGCGTCGCCGTGTGAAATAGTAGTAAGAAAGTCTGCTTTAAAGTCGCGGATTAAGGAGATAATCCTTGTGTTGCAGGTTTGAATCCCTCTGAAGGACGTGGAGACCGGTCCTCCAATGAGACCGTGTAAACCGAGGTCCCTTGTCGCAGTTGGTGCTGGCACGAAAAAGGTCCCTCACTGTGGAGGGGACCAGGGCCCCATTTTCTTGACATTATATGCATAAGATTTAATAATTCAATAATTTTAGTGTGGTTGTTGGCTCCCTAACTCTGTCAAACAACCGCTCCACCCCTCCCTGTCGCTGTTGGTGCTGGCACGAAAAAGGTCCCTCACTGCTCAATGACCCGGGGTGTCGAGCAGCTTTCCAACGGCAGTTGTTAGTGTTCCCATGAGTGGAAAATTGGAGCAAGGATCTTTAGGCAGCATTTAAACACCTTTGGTTTTCGTTTCTTACATGACCACATTTAACGATAGATGCCTGTCTCCAGTTGGTAATACCCCTCCCCCCCCCCCACCCTGTGCATTCTCCATTCGCAATACAAATAACAACCAAACTGCATTAACCGAAATACAAATAAATATATAGAAAGAAAATATATCAAGTACTATACCTCAACTCTTTTTATTTTTCATTAAAATCAATCCACGATTATCTATAATTAATCCATGTTTGATGATTAATTTATATTGATAAATTGTTTATATATACTGACATTTCCAATTTTCGGCATAGGGATTTATATATAATAACCCCATTGTAAATTACATATGAAATAAATATAAACTACTAATCGAATAAATATGATTAAAGAATATTTATTTTATTTCTGTTTATCTTAACACATGTGGAATATTCCATGTACGAGTGAATAGGTCTCTAGTGATGACGTATTACGCATCTTATGAATGATAACTCGATATATGAACGATAACTCATGTTCGACTTCTTTTACGCCATAGCATCTAGTCATTACCATTAAAAAATTACCAATGAGAATTATATAAGAAATATGACTTTATGGAATCTTGTCAAAATGCCTGATAAGGAACCGTAATTTTTTGTGAGGAAAAACCTGTATAGATATCTTTACTTAAAAAATAAATTATTTTAAAAAAAGTATATTTTTATGAACGTGTCGTCTGATCTTAAAGTACAAATTTTCTGATGAAATTTGTTTTTCACTTTGAATTGATAAGGTATTAATTAATGAAATCTGTCATTTGGCAGGAGAACTAAGAAACATGAAATGGTAATTATTGCAAATGATTTTTTTTATCAATATGACACGTTCTTGTTTAATATTGATATTAAATTACAGTGTCTGAATATATTGTACCTAGCTTTATACTTAGCAGTATACTGTTCATTTTATTGAACTACTTTTACCCTTTTTATATCCGTATATAAGGGTTCAACCAAGCAGCAAAGCTCTTATATATCGCATTATAATTATCGATCCGTTAACCAGAAGAAAGTATGGTTTATTGAACTTCTGAATTTTTTGCACCCACCAGCTACCCCATCTGTCACCAAACCTTGTATTTCTTTTATGTTGACATTTCTTGGTATGTTTTAGGCATTTTTTATTTTGTTCAAATGGATTAAAGGTATTTTTAGTATTTATTCTCTAGCGCATGCTCTAACACAACAAGTAAAATGTTTGTACATTGTAATAAATAGGAATTTCCTGATATTAGGTAACTGAGAATGAGTCCGATGTTCATTTTGTGTATCTCGCAATATTGCTGCGGTCTGTAAGTTTTCATATGATTTTTCTAACTCAGTGTAGTTTTATCTATATATTTTTTTCTGGGCGTCAAGGGAAGCATAGTTTTGCTCATCTTAATGCTTAACTGATTGATTTCTTATAAGTTGTTTGTTATTTTGTTTTCATGCTTTTTTATGACAGGCAGCAGTTTAGAGCATTTTGTATACGTCTTCGAATGATATTAATAAAGGGGTCAACTTGAATTGCATTTGGGTATCCACTTTCTTGCTTTACACCCGTGAAAATTAAAAATTTGTCTTTTATAATAAAGCTGATATAAGAGCAAAAAAAACCCAACCTCAGACAAGAACAGTTATGTGTAATTTTTTTTTCTCTTCAGTTTTTGATACTGTAACATCAATCATTTCCTTCGGGATTTAATTTTCGTTGATGTCAAGAGAGAGATCCGAATTCATATCCACCAAAAATGCAAAATGGCATATATATTACAAGAAAAAATATCACTCGTGAGATCAATCCCCAAAGCATAGTAATGTGGTTTAAAAAAAACATGAAAAATGACCCCTTTAGAAATATGTATCATTACAGTTAAGTCATATCTCCTAACATTAAACTACTAAGAAAAGCCAACCCTGGATACATGTAATACAGTTGTGGTAACATGGTCCAATACGTGCAAAATCGTACGTTAGAATGCTCGATATTGTCATCAGCCATGTTGTTTTCGTAAAAGGTAACTAACAAAGGATAGATCGTCGTATACATACATGAAACAGCTCGATTTGAAATACGTTTCATATACATAATTCGAACCAGAGCAGTTAACGTCTGAATTGAGCTTTTTAATCTCAATAGACTTATTCAGACCAATGAAAAACTGATCTTTTAGATCGTTGCTACAGCTCTGAACAAGGGAAGTGAAGGTCCTCTTTCCAAAGTTGAAATTAAATTCTCTTTCAGCAAAACGTTTCATCCTGTTTTTCCTTTTTTTCTATCAGGTTTACGGTTTTTATCCTTTCAATTTTAATTTTCATATATCGATTAAACACGTCGATAAAAATTCTTTCAAACACGGTTTAAGAATCCATATGATTCTTATTCCTCTTTTAGAAAAGAAAAAAAAGTCGATTTTTTTTCTTTTTGATTTCTTTTTCCCTCATTTCTTAATACTGTAAAATCACAGATTTTCTTCGGGACTAAATTTCCATTGCTTTCAAATAAGGAAGAGTTGCATGGATTCATGCCATTGAGGAAATGCTAAATGGCATATATATTACTTTCAAAAAAGTAAATAATCGTCAGATTAACCCCAAGCAACAGTGTTCATTAAAACTTGAAAAAAATTGCCTCTTGAAAATATTTAATTATTGCAGAAAATTACATCTCCTGAAATCAAACGACTGAGAAAAACCATCTTTTCATATGCGCAATACAGGTTCCGCTGCATGGTCCAGTTGGTGAGAATTGGTACGTTAGATAGTAAAGCTCAATGTTGTCAGCAGCCATCTTGTCTTCGTAAAACGTAACATACAACGGATCGTCGGATACATACATAGAACACGTCGACTTGAAATACTTTCGATATTCTTCATTAGATCTAAGGCAGAATACGTCGTCTGAATTGAGCCTTATAATCTCTCCAGACTTATTCAGTCCAATATTAAACTGCTCGCTAACTGAAGCGTTGTTACAGCTCTGAATAACGGATGTGTAGGTTGTAGATTGCTTTTTGGATGACCTGTTGATTCCAACTAAACAGTTTTTTCCCAAGAAACTTGTCTGTACATAGTCGTATACAGCATCACTCAAATGGATGTACAATTCTTCTAAGGCAGATTTTGACTTCAACTTAAGTAGGGGCAGCCAACCCCACCTGTCATCAAAGAGAACCATTTCGAAGTTTGATGATCCCTCGTTTGAGTTCGAAACTAAAATTAAAAAAAAAGAAATTCCGAGTGTTCAATTAAATTAGATTACATGAAATAATTGCAAAAAACAGATCTATGGACCTCATAGGTCACCTGAGCATTATGTACCTAAATTCCAAATGTTGAATTTGGTTCATATCTTACATATAAACCAGATCCCAAATTATTAATAATTTTAATAGACGCCTTATTACTCATCATTACTGTACACTTCGATCCATCAAGATAAGCTCTCAAGGTGACCAGACGTGTTTTACAGTGCTCCTCCTTATCTGTAATTACCTATGCTGTTAATCATGGTAAATAATGGAATCGATTAATCTGAATGAAAATACAAGTCTGTTCAAATATATTTTGGATACTTTTGGATTTTCATTTTTACACGGAAAAACTAATGCTGATAATGAAGATTCTTTAATTGATGTACCAGATTTCTTACGAGTGAAACTCAACCAACAGAGTATCACCTTGAACTATGATGAGGATAGGACTGAAGACATTGTGAGCACTCTAAACAGTGAACTTCTGTTTGCCAAAAATGGGTTCAAAAACGGAAGTATTTATAAATCAGAAAATGGCAATGTTACAGCGACAATATATAAATCAACTCAGACAATCCATGTTCAAGGGAGTGAGAGATTTGCATGGCTACGAGAATTCATTGGACAAATTCCTCACCTGCCAATAACTGAGGTTAGTAAAATTGAAGGGATGCTACAGCCACAAAATACTTCCACCCCTAAACCTTGTTAATTGCAAGATATGGAAAGCAGACCATGTCATAACTGTAACAGTTCTCAAATTATTCAAAAACTGACAAAGTCTGTTACTGATCTTTCTGAGGAAGTTGCGAGACTGAAAATGGAGTTGCATTCTCTTCAGAACAAAAACACTCAATTAGTAGATGCAACTACTCAAACAAGGGAACCACCTACAAAAACCAAAGCTGTTGATGCGCGTGATATAAAGGATACTTGTGTAGAAGGCGTGTCGAGACATACATAGTGTACCCGAGTTGAGACAAGGGAATTCTCAGTTTCCACGGAAACCTTGTCAGCTCAAAAAGAGCAGAAAACCTCCAACAGACCGGAAAAGAACCGTACCCTGGAGACCGACATTCCATCTGGAAAATCTGTTCTTGTAATAGGTAGCTCAATCTTACAGCGAATCCGTACCCGTGCATTACTAAAAAATGTTGCATTCCGTACAAACAGAGGGGCTCGGCTGTCCGATATTAGACGGATTCTTCAGGGAATTGACCTACTCAAATTACAATTCATTGGAATTATTCTCTGACCCTAATGAAGCACTTAATGAATTTTATTCACTTTTTAATGCGGTATTAGATAAACATGCAAAATTAAAAACAAAAACAGTTAAGCACGACACTAGACCTAAATGGTTAACTCAAGAAATTCAGCAAGCTCAACACATACAGTACCCGCATCGTTATTCTTTACAGGATACACGATACGATAGGATACACGCACGATACGATAGGATACACGCACGATACGATAGGATACACGAACGATAGGACAGGATACACGCACGATAGGATAAACGCAAAACACGATAAACGAAAACACGATACACGCAAAACACGATATACGCAAAACACGATAGACCTGATAAACGATCTTCAAGATAGGATAAACGCAAAACCTGATAGGATTGTTTCAAAATGCGGAACCTTTTCTGACAAGACGAACGGATTATTTTAAATTAAATTCAAAGATTAAAGATTATTTAACTTAAATCATATTTTAATTTAAATACTTGCAGAGCTTCAAATGTAAATTATAATGTACATTAAATTATTTTAAAAAGAACTTGAGATCTCTGCGGTAATTTTACAAAAGTTGTTTATTTATTTATAAAACATTGACAGTGATTAAATGGATTATTATTAAATGAGACAGTATTTTTTTAACTTCTTGTCACGGGTGTGAATTTTGAAACTCTGTAAACAGATTTATTATTTATGAAAAAATATGCATTTTAATTTTATATCTAATAAATTTATCTATAAGTGCCAAGTAATTTCACGGAAAAAATTTACGCAATAAAGTAAATATTTGTATTTAATGTCTAAAGCTTACAATCTGCGTTGTATCCAAAAATCGTAATTAAATATTAATATCTTACAAAAAAATACAAGTAGAAGACCGGCTGAAAGAAAGGTTCAAAGAAAACGGCTTTAAAAAATCAATAAATTTAACTTGATAGATGTATCAAGAACTAAACAGTTCAAGAAAATTAATTTCCTGAATAGAAATCTAAATAATTGTTAAAATAATGGCGCTCTTCATTAATACATGTACATGTAAACTGTGTCATGAGAATATGAATCTGCTACAACTGCACATGTACGTTTACGCTAAGCTCTGACTTATGTACACGTAAACATTTATATATCAGATACTTAAAACCTCGTATTTACTAATGAACATTGAATGGTTAAATACTTTTTTCTTTACAATACAAAACAGACAAAATTAATTAACAAATATTAAAAGACTGAAATGCAACTTTTCCGACTAAATAATAATAAATCATTGCTATTAAACTCTGTGTGTACTGTTTCTAATAATGACAAAAATAGGTTTAATTCGGCAAATGAATTATTAAACCTTAAAAATTATTTTAGACTGACCCGGTAATCTCTTATGATGCATATTTAAAGGTCGGGATGTTGAAAGTCCGTAACCAATTTAAAATTAGATAAACAAGATCTAACCAAATAGCCAAATATAATATTGAATTCTTAAATCAAGTTGTATACGTTTGGAATTAAATCGATTAATACTATAAATTGATTCGGTGTGAATATTTACTTGTCTTGTATGGTCACGGCGGAATCAGACGACTTCCTTATGTTTTATTTTTATAGTAAAATACCGTAAAAAATAATGCGAGCTAATTTTCATAGTTTAGAATGTTAGAACTATTTCATCCGTTTCTACGATCAATAAAATTGTTTCCTAGAATTAATTTTGTCCGTATTACGTAGAAAACCCGATGATCCTTGCATGTACCATAAGTGCAGTATTTTTTTAAAAGTTCATTAAAAGACTTATTTACATAAACATAATGGAAACATTGTACGAAATGAAATAAATCAGCGGAGTGAGTTTTGGGACTTCATTTTATCAAATTGATTTATTTGAATTTTTATTTAACATTCAAGCAATGAGATGATTTTTTAATCCATAAATTGTACAATTATTTAATATATTTTTAATTAAATCTTTGATAAGATTGTTCAAACAAGTTAAGAACAAAATCCCGAAAATAAGTAGATGCGTTTCATAAGAACCAGGTAGTATTCGAGGTTACTAATTGACCCAAGGTGAGAAATCAGTACAGGTATGTTGACGGTGATCACCCGAGGTGTCAGTTAGGGGAGAAGGGGGGCGGGGTGGTTGACCGCATTTAGAGAGCTACACATACGTGTCAGTTTTCTGGTCAGGAAAGGTCCTCGATTTATTTTGATTTTTGGCATCCCGATGGATTGTGTTTTCAGTTTATTTCCACGCCGAAAAGGTAAGCTATTAAAAAATATTATGTTTTTCCATGTAAATATTATTTTTATGTTATCTAATGCCAGATAAAATTAATGAACAATATTGCATGAAAAAAAGATTCATATCAATATCCTGCTTATTATTTATTTATTTTAATAGTATTTAATTTTGACAAAATAAATCATACAATTCGATAAATTATTTTTTTACAAAATAGACCAGCTAGGTGATCGATCTACTTATAATTTCATTTCCGCAAAATAGAGTTACTTTTTAAATTTTGACAATCACTCTCTGCTTTACCGTGAGATAATTGATTTAATTATTTATCAATAAATCAATTTATTCATTCATGAAGTACGCTATATTTTTTCCTTCTAAGCTTTAATATTTCTTATATTGATAAAAAAGAAAGGGATAAAATTTTATTTTCTCTTTTTTCGGTTGCATTAATCTTATTTTTATTAACAAAACGAAAAGGAAACTCGGAATACCTCAGTAGTTTCTTTCTATAGTAAAGATAAAAAGCGAGGTTTTCCGAATATACACGATAAACGCAAAACACGATACACGATAGAACCTGTTAAACGATCTACACGATAAACGCAAAACAAGATAAACGGAAAACACGATAGAAAACGCAAAACCTGATAAACGGAAAACACGATACGATAGGATACACGCACGATACGATAGGATACACGCACGATACGATAGGATACACGCACGATAGAACACGATAGAATTGTAAAGAATAACGATGCGGGTACTGTACGTGATAGCCTCCTTAAAAATAAAGACTTTGTAAATTTCAAAATATGGCGCAATAAAGTTACATCACTGATTGAAAACGCCAAGATTAATTATTACAAAACAGCTATAGAACAAAACAAAAACCCAAAACAAATGTGAGATGTACTAAACAATTTAGCCTCTAAATCTAGTAATTATATTCCAGCTGCACTTGCTAAAAATAATTATATCACAGAGGACACACAAGAAATAGTAGAAATGTTTAATTCTCATTTTTCAAATATTTCTGCAGAACTTCTTTCAGGCATAAGTAAGGAGGAAAAAGATTTGACAAATCTTTTAGATTTTGTTCAGTCTAAATTGGGTGCAGACAAGTTTTCTATCCCACTCACAAATCATGATGAAGTACTTTACTCAATAAACTAGATACAGCAAAACTCGTCTAGTACGAACACGGTTATAGCGAATTCACGGTTATAGCGAAGTTATTTTGGATCCACAGCTACATAATTTAACAAATACCTTATATGGATATAACGAATTACGGATATAGCGAAGTAATTTCATAGGTCCCAGTGACTTCGTTATAACCGAGTTTTACTGTATTAGTAAATCTTCAGGTGTTGATACCATCGGGTCACATTTATTGAAACTTACTTCACAAATAATATATAAACCTGTAACCCATATTATAAATACTAGTTTTAAAACTGGCATTTTTCCCCATAGATTTAAACTTGCAAAAGTTACCCCAGTATATAAAAAAGGAAACAGATTAGATCCAAATAATTAAAGGCCTTTTTTTTATTTTACCAACATTATCAAAAGTTATTGATAACATGTGGCAAAATATATACCATCTCTTTTTTCGGATTTTGATCTTATAGTAGACTCTCAATTAGGCTTCAGAGAACTACATTCATGCCAAACAGCCCTTACAAAAATTACAGATGAATGGTTAAGGCATACCTTTACTCAGATGACCAAAAATTCCACTGATAAGAACGAAAGGCCACCTATTGCACATTGTACACCAATGATTTCTGTGTTAAATTTCAATTTCAAATAACTAGGTCAATGACCTATTTTTCATGCTAATGGCCCCTGAGTATTTTTCGGGAAATACCTTACTTTTTCACACTATGACCAATTTTTTCTATACACACAAAATATTACAAGCAACTAAACTCTTTAAATAATGAAATATTATAGCAATGGAACAGCGTTGCTTCATATAATCATATAAAGAAATTATTGGAGTTTGGGCCAGAAATGTGATAATTACAACAGTCCGAAATTCCTCTGTCATATTTATATTTTCCCCCATTTTAAATCGAATATTACAAAAATCTGACTGATAAGAACTCTAAACTATCTATAGCCTCAGATTACTTTTTATGCCCTAATTCTCATGGTATTGATATTATATGAGGTCAGTGATCAGAATATTTTGATATATTGTATGGAATGGTTTTGGTACATATTTTTGAATGATTTTCCTTATTTCATAGAATTCAATTATTTGAAATAATTTATGAGCTTTGACGCATATAATATTTGCAAATTGATGTTTAAAAATACATTTAACCTTTACTTTGTGATTATTATTGAAAGAAATTAAAATTTTTGACAAAAATGAAAAATTAAAAATTTAGTCCGAATTTCCTCTGCATTACCATACATTGACTTTTGTACCTGTATATTTTCTTTAAATAATAAAATATTAAATTTTTGAATTTATTTCGATTTAAAACTTGCTTATTTTATCCATTTAGAACAATTTTTGATTTAACATATTATACTTTATAAATTTTTCTTTCCGTTATCTGAAACCTGAGTAAACGTCATCCTTAAATGAAATGGACCAAGGTAAACTTGTTGGTACTGTTTTTCTTGATTTCAGTAAAGCCTTTGACCTTGTCAATCATGATATCATGCTTAAAAAACTACAATGTTATAACTTTGATGCAATAACTTTACAATGGTTCAGATCATATTTAAGTGAAAGACTACAAAGTGTACATCTGTCCAACAAACATTCATCTTATCAGCAAGTCACGGCGGGAGTTCCACAGGGATCTACACTAGGTCCTCTAATGTTTTTATTTTACATTCCTGATCTTCCCTTATGTATTACAAAATCCAAATTAGACCTATTTGCAGATGATGCCACTTTATATGCATCAAGTAAAGATTCTCAAACTATTGAAGATACATTATCAACGGATATAGCTTTTATTGAAAAATGGTGTTCTCAAAATCAAATGGTTCTAAATGCTACAAAAACTAAATGCATGTTAGTTGGTACGCATCAAAAGAGATCAAATTTTTCTGAGCATGAAATTAATCTGTTTGTATCTAACAGAAAACTTGATATTGAATCAAATGAAAAAAATTCTTGGAGTTTATTTAGATAATTCTTTACAATACAATGTACACATTGACCATGTTTGTAAAACACTGTCACGTAAAATTTCTGCCCTCCGTAGAATTAGAAAGTTTCTTCCTATTCAAACACGCAAGCTGTTTTACAATGCATATATTATGCCTTCAATTGATTATTGTTTAACTGTTTGGGGTAATACATCTCACTCAAATCTTGACAGAGTATATAAGTTTCAAAAACGTGCTGCAAGGTGTATTTTAGATGCTCCTTCTTATGCGCCCTCACAACCTCTCTTTAATAAACTAGATTGGCTCACAGTGTATGAGCAACTTATTGTAAATAAATGTTTTGTTATATAAATCATTGTTCAACTCTCACCCTACTTATCTAAATAGTGTGTTTGACTTCCAGTGTAATAATCGATACAATATTCGATCTGAATCTAATTTAGTGTGAAAATTAGCGACATCAATCAACCAAACTTGTAAGAGATTTATTAGGACCCGACACTCCAAACCACACTTTAAGTAGATATGTTTTTTGCATAGAGCAGATTAATATCTGATTTGAATTATGCAAGTAGTTGTAGAGTGTTTCGGCTATTAAGAAGCCTCATCAGGGGTCACGGACATAAATCATGGTGTTTGTTTTAGGTGAGACCGGATTATCTCGTCACCTATATTCTTGTGTTTGCTGTAAGCAATGATTGGTTGAGAATGAAATAAAGTAAAGTTTTGCATTCTGGATTTCTAAGAATGGTGTTCCAATATTTTAGAATTCGTTTTTTCAGTCCTTTAACGCAAGGGTTAAATTTAGTAACCAGTACTGTAGGGTTACGTAATGACTGTTCTTTAGTCTTTTTGATGATGAGTTTTGATCGGTTTGTGTTGACCGTTTCCTTGATAATAGGATCAATTTCCGAAGTAGAGTAGCCTCGCTTTGATAAGTGCGTCTTGAAGTCATTAAGTGTTGCATGTAATATTTCAGGGTCAGTGGTGTTTCTTGCATGTCTAATGCATTCTCCTTTAATGAATCCTTTAAACACAGCTGGGCTATGAGCGCTCTGTCTGTGTAGATACTGAAAGTTATTTGTTGGTTTGATAAACGACTTGATATCAAGTTTGTTAAACTTTTGAAATTTCTGTCCTTTATAAACTGTAGTATCAAGGAAGTTGACAGCAGATGGAGAAATTTCAAATGTAAATCTTAGATGCTTGTGACAGTGATTGCCGATATTAAAGAATTCTTCTATCTCTGGTTGCGTTCCATTGAATATTATGAAACCGTCATCACGGTATCTGCCGTGGAAGACAATTTTGCTGGCATGTCGAAATTGTGCCATTATATGCTTTGTGATTTGATACATTCTGATGTCACAGATCTCTGGACTGGGGACTGCCCCCATACTTGCTCCTATTATTTGTTTGTAATATTTTCCGTCGAATTCAAAGTAATTGTTTTCCAAGACGCATTTCAGTAAGAAGTTTAGATCCTCAGGGTCCGGATATGGAATGTCTAATTGCGTTTTATTGGCCTGTGTGTAAGCCTCATTTACTGATGAGAGAAGTTCGTTGAATTCCATGTTTGTGTACATGCTCGTCACATCATAGTAATTAATAATGCGTTTGTTGGCAATGTGAGGCCTTCGATTTTGGTGATAAAGTCCGTAGTGTCTTTGATATAAGTTGATTGTTTTTGTACAATGGGTACAAGAAAGTAATCGCAATATTGTCCTATTTTCCTCGTTGGCGTATCGCATTGCGAGATAATTGGTCTACCAGGTGGTAATTTCCTAATGCTGCACTGACCGTTTATTAGAGCATTGTAAATGTTTGCTGGTATTTTGTGGGTTTTCGGTAAAAAGGTACAAATGCCCACATTTGAGTGAAGGTTTTTTGTCATTAAGAAATTTGTAAGTTTCTTTGTCCAGTGACCCATTTGAATGCATTGCGGCAAGTTTATTTTGAATGTTTTCATGCAGTTTGAGCATGTTGGGTTCAGATACTTGCATATAGTGTTTAGATTGCAGTTGGCTTTGTGCTTCTAAGACATACTGGTCTTTGTTCATGATGACAATTGTGTTGCTTTTATCTGCTTTTTTAATAACAATGTCGTTGTTATTTTTAAGAGATAAAATAGCTTCTCTTTCAGCATTTGAGATGTTTGATCTCTTTTTTGCAATTTCCAAAGAGGAAAGTTACAATTTTGTTTTATCTATATATTCCTCGAGTTCGCTGCATGTAAATGGCGGTTTGTAGCCATATTTTGTGTTAAAGGGGTGAATGGCATTGTCGTCTCCGGTATCAAAGTGGAATTTGCATCTGAGTTTCCTGGCAAATTCTTCAAAATCTTTGAGCATCAGGCTTTTAGCATTGTCGCTTTTAGGCGTTGGAATAAATTTTTAGCCTTTGCTTAGAACTGAGAGTTCATGTTGGGATAAGTTGTATCTTGATAGATTTAGAACAAACTTTCCCCCTGTGGCCGTAGTTTCCTTGCAGTGAGCTTTAACTCCCCGTAAATAATTACGAGTGCGTTTAGCATTTTTGCATTGTTTACTCCGTCTATTTATTCGTCGAGCCATTCAAATAGAGGAGCAGTAGGTGGTAAATATATTGTATATAGCGAGGCGCTATAGATCAACAATGAGTATTTCGATGAGATAATGAATCCGTCTAATTATCAATAAGTGTTGATAGATTAGAGGATAAGAAGAGTATGTGGCTATAAGAAACCGATAGTCAGATTCCGATGATTCGTTATGGTCACGTGCAAGGGGCGGTGTTTGTTTAAGAGCTGGTCCAATGGGTGGCTAATGCACACCAATTTTATAGTAATTAAATCCTGTGGATCTTAAGCCGTCTGATATACATAGTGTCATAAAATGAGGCTAAAATAAAGATCCGTCTTAATATCATATGATGATAATAAGAGGATTAATATTGCACATGACTGTCCAAATCCTGAATGAATTCTTCCTGGTTTAAGCTGATCTGGTCCTTCAATATATCCTAGTATTCACAATCTGATATGCTCGTGGTTTTCTTGCATTGGTACAAAGTAATTGAATGAAGGGCATTATTGTATGTGTATACTTGAGCAAGCCGAAGTATTTGATTATAAGAGAAGCGTAAAAGACGATGTTCAATCCTTTACAAACATGTGCTGATTTGGTAAAGGAAGTGCTGGTAATAAAATGTCTTAGAAGACAATAGAAGCAAAGAGTGTGGCCGGATTGTTGGATTACGAATAAACGACAAGTCGATCGCTGTCCAAGGGAGGGCGATGCACGGGATGATGCCGGTGGGACATTGTCCCTAGTCAAAGTGTGAAAATTAGCGACATCAATCAACCAAACTTGTAATAGATTTATTAGGACCCGACACTCCAAACCACACTTTAAGTAGATATGTTTTTTGCATAGAGCAGATTAATATCTGATTTGAATTATGCAAGTAGTTGTAGAGTGTTTCGGCTATTAAGAAGCCTCATCAGGGGTCACGGACATAAATCATGGTGTTTGTTTTAGGTGAGACCGGATTATCTCGTCACCTATATTCTTGTGTTTGCTGTTAGCTATGATTGGTTGAGAATGAAATAAAGTAAAGTTTTGCATTCTGGATTTCTAAAAATGGGGTTCCAATATTTCTGAATTCGTTTTTTTCCTTTAATGTAAGGGTTAAATTTAGTAAGCAGTACTGTAGGGTTACGTAAAGGTTGTTCTTTAGATTTTTTGAGGATGGGTTTTGATCGGTTTTTGTTGATCTTTTTTTTATTTGATAATAGGATCAATTTCTGAAGTAGAGTAACCTCGCTTTGAGAAGTGTCTTGAAGTCATTAAGTGTTGCATGTAATATTTCAGGGTCAGTGGTGTTTCTTGCATGTCTAATGCATTCTCCTTTAATGAATCCTTAAACACAGCTGAGCTATGAGCGCTCTGTCTGTGTAGATACTGAAAGTTATTTGTTGGTTTGATAAAGGACTTGATATCAAGTTTGTTAAAATTTTGAAATTTCTGTCCTTTATAAACTGTAGTATCAAGGAAGTTTACAGCAGATGGAGAAATTTCAAATGTAAATCTGAGATACTTGTGACAGTGATTGCCAATATTAAAGAATTCTTCTATCTCTGGTTGCGTTCCATTGAATATTATGAAACCGTCATCACGGTATCTGCCGTGGAAGACAATTTTGCTGGCATGTCGAAATTGTGCCATTATATGCTTTGTGATTTGATACATTCTGATGTCATCTCTTCTACTGGGACTGCCCCCATACTTGCTCCTATTATTTGTTTGTAATTTTTCCGTCGAATTCAAAGTAATTGTTTTCCAAGACGCATTTCAGTAAGAAGTTTAGTGCCATTATGTCTAATTGCGTTTTATTGCGTGTGTAAGCCTCATTGATACAATTCCATGTTTGTGTAGCATGCTCGTCACATCATAGTAATTAATAATGCGTTTGTTGGCAATGTGAGGCCTTCGATTTTGGTGATAAAGTCCGTAGTGTCTTTGATATAAGTTGATTGTTTTTGTACAATGGGTACAAGAAAGTAATCGCAATATTGTCCTATTGTCCTATTTTCCTCGTTGGCGTAAATGCATCTCATGCTGAAATATTTTATCTCTTAAAAATAACAACGACATTGTTATCAAAAAAGCAGATAAAAGCAACACAATTGTCATCAAAGACGCAGTATGTCTTAGAAGCACAAAGCCAACTTTAAACACTATATGCAAGGAACCCAACATTAGATCCATTCAAAATAAACTTGCCGCAATGCATTCAAATGGGTCACTGGACAAAGAAACTTACAAATTTCTTAATGACAAAAAACCTTCACTCAAATGTGGGCTGTGTGTTTTACCGAAAACCCACAAAATACCAGCAAACATTCTCTCTTAAACGGTCAGTGCAGCATTAGGAAATTACCACCTGGTACACACTCGCAATGGATACCAATAAAAATAGGAAATATTGCGATTACTTTCTTGACATTCAAAAACAATCATTATATCAAAGACTACGGACTTTATCACCAAAATCGAAGGCCTCACGTTGCCAACAAACTTATTAATTACTTATGAAACATTACTTCTTCTCTGCGTAAATGAGGCTTAGATAACAATTACTTAGAATTTGATGGACAATATAACAAACAAATTATAGGAGCAAGTATGGGGGCAATCCCCAGTCCCGAGATCTGTGACATCAGAATGTATCAAATCACACAGCAGATAATGGCACAATTCGATCCGCCAGGCGAGCAAAATTGTGTTCCACGGCAGATACCGTGATGACATCTTAAATATTCAATGGAACACAACCAGAGATAGAAGAATTTTTCAACATTGGCAATCACTGTCACAAGCATCTAAAATTTACATTTGAATTTTTTCATCTAATGTGAACTTCCTTTATACTACAGTTTACAAAGGACTCAAATTTCAAAATTTTAACAAACTGGATATCAAGTCGTTTATCAAACAAACAAATAACTTTCAGTACCTACACAGGCAGAGCGCTCATAGTCCAGCTGTGTTTAAATGATTCATCAAAAGAGAATGCATTAGACATGCAAGAAACACCACTGACCCTGAAATATTACATGCAACACTTAATGACTTCAAGACGCACTTATCAAAGCGAGGCTACTCTACTTCGGAAATTGATCCTATTATCAAGGAAACGGTCAACACAAACCGATCAAAACTCATCATCAAAAAGACTAAAGAACAGTCATTACGTAACCCTACAGTACTGCTTACTAAATTTAACCCTTACATTAAAGGGAAAAAAAACGAATTCAGAAGTATTGGAACACCATTTTTAGAAATCCAGAATGCAAAACTTTATTTAATTCTCAATCAATCATAGCTAACAGCAAACACAAGAATATAGGTGACGAGATAATCATGGTCTCACCTAACATGAACACCAGATTTATGTCTGTGACCCCTGATGAGGCTTCTTAATGACCGAAACACTCTACAACTACTTGCAAAAATCAAATCAAATTAACCTGCTCTATGCACAAAGCATTTCTACTATTAGTTTGGTTTTGAGTGTCGGGTCATAACAAATCTCTTACAAGTTTGTTTTATTGATGTTGCCAATTTTCACAAGAATGTCAAACACTCAATGCTTTCAAGCATCAAGTCAAAAAATTTGTAAAACAATGTAGAAATAGCTTATGATTATTTATTGATTGTGTATATTTATATATATATGTATGTATGTATGTATATGCTGATTATTTTGTTGATAGAAGGCCCCGGGAAGAATAGTGCGTGCACTGATCTGGTTACCTTCTTTAATAAAGAATTATTATTATTTTTATTGCTAAGATTTGGTCTACTTGATACCCATTGGCGTATCAGGGGAACAAAAAGAATTGTATTTCAACAAAACAGTATTTAAGAAC